>NC_082666.1:80238279-80541154 GCF_025265405.1 Mesoplodon densirostris | reverse complement strand
TGGGATAAGGAAGGTGGGAGGGAGGTACAAGAGGGAGGGTATATGGGGATATATGTATATGTATAGCTGATTCACTTTGTTATACAGCAGAGACTAACACAGCATTGTAAAGCAATTATACTCCAATAAAGATGTAAAAAAAAAAAAAAGAAAAAGAAATTCTTAGCTTGAAAAAACCCTTTGAGCCCCACCCCTTGGTGTCATTTTTCAAAGAGTAGGCCAGAAGAAAAAAGGAATGCATTTATGTTCTTAGAAGCCAATAACTAGCTAAGCCCCAATTTTGCAATTATGCAACACCAGCTGCCATTTCTGAACATGCACAAAGAGCTAAAAAAAGGACTCATTATGTTCCTCCGAAATCTGCTCCTCATCCTGTATTCTCTGTCTAGATGAATGTTGCCACTAGTCTCACTAAGTCCTGTCCCAATGCCACCACCTTAGTTCAAGCTGTCTCACTGATTGGTTCTTTTTCCTGCTTCAGGCCTTAACCTTTGCAATCCATCTAACAAACAACACTCAGGGCAATCAACCTGAAGCATATTTGATCATATAAATCCCTTCCTCAATTGAACATCTCCACAAAGGTGTTTGTTTCTCATTACTGAGAAGATAAAATGTCAACTATTTAGCATGGCTTCAAAAGTCTGGAGCCCTTTATGAGCTTGCCCCTGTTTATCTCAGCAGACTGACCTCTTTCTATGCACATATCAGCCCTATAATCTCTCTGCAGTTACCTGTAGTTTCCTAGACTTCACTCTGTTTTACGTTGCTTCCTCTGCCCAAAATGCCCTGCCCCTATCCACCTGAAGAACAATACAACTACTTTTTCAATAAGCTCAGCCCAGCACTTCCTTTATGAAGATTTTCCTGGTTCTTACCCATATATATTCAAACACATATACACATACACACACACACACACACACACACACATATCCACTGACACTTTTTTTTACTGCACTGTGCTCTTACTTTATGAATATAATGATTTCCCAATTCTCTCTGAATATATTAAACAGAAGCTATTGGTTTCAATCATTTATTTTTTAGTTCATGTCTGTATTCTCAAATTACTTCCATTTTCTACAAGGGTCAATTTGGTTTGGGGGGGGGATTGCCTTGTTCATGCTGTTGGTTTTCCACACATGTCTGATACTTCTATATTCTACTATTCAAATGACCTCTCATTTTCTAAAATGTTTTAAAATCTCCTATCTGCTGATAAGGTCTCTTTCCTTTGCTTTATAGGTTTATTTCATTTTATACATCTATATTTTTATTTCAGGGAGGTGTGGGGAAGCACAATTAGTAAATACAAATGTTTAGTCTGCCATCTTGGATCAGAAGGTTAGCCAACCATTTTAGAATCCACTGAGCTAACAGATACTGCATAATAATGACAAATGAACAAACAAATTTCTAAAGACCCAAAATATTTAAGAATGCAGGTTAAGAATATTGTACTTAAGCAATAATTATTTATAATAATTGAATTTTACAGTGTAAGCTTCTATGCCTGGAGCAATCCTATTACTTTATTTTGTTCTGATCATATCCATACTAGAATATGGCTCTAATCTACTTTCCATTTTAATTGGAAAGGGGAGAATTTAGACAGAGACAGAAGTCCAAGAAACACGGCACTGTTTCTTGGAGTAGGAGTTCCTACCTCTGCTGTGTCAAGGAATATATTTTCTCCACAGATAAAGCTATGTGACTGAGTGTGGGTCAGAGGGGAACATGTTTAAGAGGGAAGTTCAGCTTGGGGGTTTGAGAAGAAGTGGAGGAGGATGCAGTAAATTTGAGAAAAGGGGCTGACCACAAAATCTAACCCATTTTTATCTGGGAGATCCTGAGCATTTCTCAGGATCAACACAAAAATTCCCGAAGAAATAATAATCAGTATGAGCCCCATACCCTCTTATCCCACCCCCCACCACTGCCAACTACTTACAGGTTTTCAATCCCAAATTCAATTTTCACAGGCCACAGATATGGAAATTTGGCCCAAGGGTAAATTTAATCTATGGAATAAAGCATAATTTAGGACTGGGATGTCCCAGAAGAAAACAGTCAGTTTTTAGAGCTCCCAGATAAAGTCTTGATGAATGAAAGATTCAAGAGGCAGAATTATTTGTTTGAGGCAAAATGAGACTACATGAGTTCCTTAGCTGGCTTTAGCTGGAGAGCTATTTTATGGATAATGCTAAATAGCCATTTATTTCCTCCACAGAAAGGAAAGAAGGACAAACTTCTTTTGAGTGTCAAATATCTGAAGCTGTTCTGGGGAAAAGGAGTTACAATGATGAACAAAGAAGATTTTATACTTGAGAAGTCTAAAGCCTAGTGGAGAATACAGACAAGAAAACAGGCTACCAAAAGAAAGTGTGATAAATCCTATGATGTTATCACCAGGTTCTATGGGAACTTAAAGAGGAACATCTTTGCAGTGAGGAGTCAGGGAAATGTTCCCAGGGCAAGTAACATCTTCTCTGAAACCTAAAGGATTATCACATATTATTCAGGGAAAAGTTTACAGGGACTCCTCACGCGAAAGGGGAAGGGAATCTCATGGCAGAGAGAACAGCCTTGAGGATAGAGAAGAAAGCGCAGCAAAGTCCTACTAGGAACTCATTGTGGCTGTGACATCTTCTGTGAGGTAGAGGGTGGTGAGGCCTGAGGCAGGAGAAATAAGCAGAAAAATCAGAAAGGGACTTATTCCCCCACACTCGATAGCTTGAACTGGACCATGAGGGAAAAGTGGAGGGCAATGAAAGGGTTTGAGACTGGGACGCCACAAGATCTGATTTGCATTTTAGATCTCTCTGGCTGTATTATGTGGAATGTATCCAGAGATGAAAATGGCTGAGTACCTGATGCTGGGAGCTCAGGTAGGATTCTGTGGCAGTAACCTCAGGAAAGAGGAGAGTGGTCCTAGACTAATAAAATAGTGGCGTGAGATTAGAGGGAAGTAGATGGAATCAATTTGAAAGATATGTACGTGGCAGAATCATCATGGGTAGGGAGAAGAACCTAAAGCTAAATAAGCTTTTGCACCCAAGTCTAAGGACTCCAGAAGAGTCAGCTATTCACAGTGGGGCCTCCTTATGGGCTCTTCTTGTTTCTTGCCTGTTTCTCCTTCCTTCCCATTCTATCATCGTCAACTGTTCCCCTTCCATAAAGGGACTGTTCTTTTAATATCACTGGGCCACTCTCTATCCCCTCTCCAACCCAGAGCATTGGTCTCTCCTCTGCCCTTCCCACCCACCCCCATCCTATACCCATCACAAAGCCTAAGCCATTCCTTATTGGATGGCCTCCTGAGGACTTCCAAAGAAAAGACAGTGACAGCGCTTGACTCCTCAGGGCCTTCAGAAGAGTTGAGGGCAGATGAGGGAGTAGAGAAAGGATTTCTAAGCAACTGGTCTCTTTTCAGATCTCATCTCCAGTATGAATCAGTCCCTTCTCTTGATTTATTCTACAGATGGTCCATCAGTCACTATCAAAATAAGTACATGTGTGTATATGCACACACACAAAATGCTTGAACACATACCCACCCCTCCAAAGGAAAAACATTAATTCTTAAAGATATAAAGTCCATAAAATGACAAGGTAGAAGCTAAACATTTTTTCTAACTCATAATTTGCAAGGCACCTCTCTTGGACAATGGATTCAGTGTTTTATTTCCTCCTCAGCTTTAAAATTGTGCATCTTCAGTCTTGGCAGGAATAAGAAAGATCCTGTTGCAGAGTTATAATACCTCTTCATGGTCACCTTCTAGAAACCCAAGCAGCCAGTCAAAGCTTTGAGATTACTTGTCCTGAAGACTTCATTAAATTCTTAGTCAAAGTTGCTCATCATCCTTTGTTTCTGCCTGAGCTAAGGAAAAGTAGGTAGTTTTATTGTTTCAGATGCATCTAACTGTTGTGTTCTTCTAGCCAAATAATAGAAATTGCTTAGCAGCAGTGCAATATTATGGAAAGGACACCGGTTAAAGGAAAACCTTGCCTCAAAAGTGCTCACTAACTGCCTGATAGTGAGTAAATCTCTTAAATTCTCTGAGCCTTCGTTTTCTCATTAGTAAACAATGGGTAATGTGACTTTGGGTTTTTTTCATTGTCAATTTATACTGAGTGCAAAAATATATGTGAAAGTAGCTGGTGTTCAAAAAAATATTGTTTTTATTTTGGGTTAAAGTCAGAAATAATACCATTAACCTTTGCAAATGAAGATGCTGAAGCACAGAGCATGGTAAGATTTGCCCATCCCACAAGGTGGCAGAGTCAGAAATAGATGCCAAGTCTCCTGACTTTTCAATGCTCTTTCCATTTCACTTTTTGGAGTGAGCCTAGAGTGTATGTTTAAAGAGATGGAAGACTTTCACTATAGAATCTATGCCCCCAAGGATATGTTTCCCCTCCCCCAAATGTCTAAGCTAATGCCAGTTCTTTTCAATGTCCATGAGGTTTTGCATTGGATGGAAAAGTTTTTTTCCAGCACCACCTATCCTATTATCCTGTTTTGAAACGGTAATGTGTCAGGCACATCAAACATTAAAAGCAGGAGGAACATTCTGAGGTTTGTAGTGTGTATATTTTTCTCACCAATTAAATCTTCACTTCTCAGCTATCGGACAAAAGGGAGGAAAAACTGTTCCTCTCCTCCCCTAAAAGGAGAGAAGCTTTTAAAACAGTTGGCAGAATCCACTATTCAAAATGGAAAAATAAAATTTTCAAGCAACATCAGATGAGAAAGGCAAAAGAACACGTGTTCGGGATAAAGTTTGTTTTCTCTTGGGCCAAAATATAGCTGCTTCATGATTCTAAGCTATTATCATTAGAGGCAGATTGTAGCTAACAATTCTATCAACACAATTTAATGCTTTCCCTAGGTTACTGTAATTAGGAAAATATAGGGGAAGTTTTAAACCAATCTCGTCAAATAACAAAAAACTAGCATTTATAAAAATACAAAATGGCAGAGTAAAGGACTGGTATGCAAGACTCAAAGTTTCTTCTTTATCTACAGCTGATAAGTGTGATTGGAGTTATTACCAGGAGTTTCATCACCTAGGAAGTGACAATCAAAGAGGGCCTAGGCTCTTGGATGTTCCACTAGCATCTCAAGCTCAATACATTAAAATTAGAATTTTATGCATATCTTTCTCTCTTCCCCCAATTTATTCTCCCTCCAGTATCACCAATTGTAGCAAAAGCACTATCAATCACTAAAGACATTAACTCCTTCTTTCCCCTCATTTTTCTCTCTTCCTCCCATCCCCACTGGTATCTTGAGTCCATTCTTTGAGACTCTGAAATGCCTTTGGAATCCACGGCCACTGTGTTAATTCTGACTTTTATTGTCTCTTGAACTATTGGCACTCAAGTTTGATGAATTGGACCCTTGGAATCTGCTCCTATCAACTTCTAATCCAAGTTTCTTATGGAAAACCCAATTACTATTATAAAATATAAAGCTAATGATTATTTAAAACTTTCTATGGTTCCCTATTGCTTAAATAAGGCCAAATTTTTCATCTGGTCTGGAAGACTTTTCTCAATCCAGACTCTGTCCACTTTCCAACTTCCCCTCATTGCAACCCACTACTCTGACCATGCAGTGGAAGCTTCAACCATACCCACCCCCAAATCCTGTTACGCCTCTATGCCTCTGTTTATGCTGTACTCTCTGCTTATAAGTCCTACATTTGAACCCTCATTGTCTACTTGGTAACTTTCTCCTTAATCTGAAAGACAGCTCAAGTGCCATGTCTCAGTTTCATTTTCTTTAATAATTCCTCAAAACTTAGTTGGGTCTTTTATTTCTATTCCACAGTTAACAAACTGTTATTATACCAATTATCCCTCTATGATTATATTTTTACTAGGGAAGTCTTTGATAGATTAGGTTGTATATTCCTTGTATCCCAATTCCTAACACAATGTAGACACAACAAGTATTCAAGTGTTTGTGAATCAAACTAATTATCTCTCCCCTAGTAATAATAAATGTGAGTGATTTTCATGGATAATCTCAAGCTTATAGCTACCAGAAAAATCGATTGATTCTCAAACAATATAGTATGATACAAATGTGTACTGTAATATATATAAAATGTAAATTACATTAAAATATGTCAATTATATAAGAGCACTCTTTCTATGATATATCAGAGAGCAAAAGTTGAGTGGCTCACATAACACAGCATAGAATGGAGTAAATTTGGTGCACACAAGAGCTTAAAAGAATTATGTACTGTGAAACCAGTGACCAAAAATAAAGTGCTTTTTTATTAGAAACTGCAAGACCTTTGCCTTCGAGTATATAAGAGGATTTAGTCAGGGCAGGAGGCAGTTCAACTTAAACAATGAATCAATGTTCAAGGGCAACCAAGTGGATAGAACAGTAACTATGGGTGTTTTACAGCACTGTGAGATATTGTAAGACAGTAATAATGATCATGTTGTAATTATCACTGACTTGTTTGTGATGTTCTAACGTCTCTAACTCTGTGACCAAACCTTCCAATATTTAAAAGTATGCCTGAAAGGTAGAGGGGTAGAGGGAGAATTATGGAATAGCAGTTTGAAATTGACAACCTGGGTTTAAACCCCAACTCTGAACTCACTACCTCTGTTGACCTTTGGCAAGTCACTGTAACCTTGCCGATCCAGGGATGGCTCTGCTCTAAAATGGGACGGGACCTATTTCACAAGATTGTGAAAATTAGCCAGCTAAAAATAATGCAGGCTTGGAGTAAGCCCTAATTAAATGTTACCTGCTGTTATTTGTTGACATAGTTGTTCTATTTATTACTACAGCCCATAGTGAGACTAATACACTACTTGCATTTTATCAGCCTTTCTTTCCACTGCTGTCATCTCTTAAAATTAATAGTTTAACTTGCTCAGTTCTGGTTCCCCCACTTCCACAAAAACCCACTATATGGTTCAGAGAAAAAGAGCAGAAACCTGGGCTTCCCTGGTGGCGCAGTGGTTAAGAATCCGCCTGCCAATGCAGGGGACACGGGTTCGAGCCCTGATCCTGGAAGATCCCACATGCCGCGGAGCAACTAAGCCCGTGTGCCACAACTACTGAGCCTGCGCTCTAGAGCCCGCAAGCCACAACTACTGAAGCCCACGCACCTAGAGTCTGTGCTCTGCAACAAGAGAAGCCACCACAATGAGAAGCCTGCGCCCCGCAACAAAGAGTATCCCCCGCTCACTGCAACTAGAGAAAGCCTGCATGCAGCAGTGAAGACCCAATGCGGCCAAAAATTAAATAAATGAATAAATTTATATATTTAAAAAAAAAAAGAGCAGAAACCTAAACACAGCTGTTAACTTTTCCTCTCTCTAGAAGTCCAAAAACATAGTCCTGCTTTTGTCATTGTCATGTATCTGACTGGAAATACTCATTTACTGGGAATATCAAATCCAAGCATCTCTGGCTAATCGGTGTCCTCACAGGGCCCAATGCAATCAGAAAAGTAAAACAATAATCATCAAGTTTCCATGGTTGGTAAAGTGAAGTTTAATTGAAGAGATCTGGTGAAAGTTGCAAAATACGACCTGTGGAAGCAGACAGGAGATAAACGCCCAGAGGAAGAAAATGACAACAGCTTTGTCAAAGATACAAATGGAGAGCACATTAAGGCAAAGTTCAGGTGCATGAGGCTGACTCAGGATATATAAGGACATAGGAGAGCATTAACTTTTATCTCACCAAAGTTAAATAAAGATCACTGGCTGGAAATGTTTATACACACATGTGCAATTCTGTGGTACATTCATGCATTGCTTCCGTGATCAGATAGATCCCTGTGCAATTTGACTCTGGGGAAGTAAGTAGTGGTAACTTATGACTCATGACAGAATTGCTGTCATCAAATCATCAGAGTTTGAAAGCTGTATATAGCAGGTATTAATACCTGCCTCCTGGGGATATTGCAATAATTAGTGTTTTCAACAATGTTTTGAGCTGTACAAAGCTACAAACAAGTGTGGGGTGATGGGTCATGGTTATCAGACATAACTATTATTTATTTTTCTTTCAATCAAGGACACATCAGGCCCAGAGGCTCCTTCTCACATACCTATTTAAGAATGAATTATTAATGAGGAATATTATTCCTCAGTCAAATAAAATCTTTCAAACAATGGGATTCTTCCCTAAATTCAAACTGAAATCAGTATGTTTCAAAATAGCTAATGCCTCCTAAATACACTGAGGTCTGGGTTTTGCACCCAGCATCCGTGACCTCCTTGTTGCTAAATCTATCTGGATACTTCTTAATCCTCACAGCATTCAACATAGTTGACTGACAAGTACCCTCTTTTTTTTAGCCATTCTTTTCTTTTTTATGTATGTTTTCTTTTTTAGACAGCAGAATTATAGATGGATGATTTTTCTTCATCTCAGTGTTCCAAAATTTAACCATTCTCTTTTTGTGGTCACTATGATACCATATTTTTCTGGGTTTGGTGTCTGCTTTGCAGGTTCTTCTCTGTCTGCCCATTTCAGAGTGTGTTTCTTTTCTAGGTCCTGTTCTTTGCCTTTTGGATTCTCTGCTCCTGAGTATTATTCACTACTGTGGTTCCTTAAGAGAAACACTGAGTGGTGTAGGAGCTCAGAATGGAACCTGGTCATTACAGAGGGTATCATGAAGTAGGTGGTATGTGAGTTGATTCCTCAAGACTGTGGGAAAAGGGGGCCAGATAAAGTTTCTAGTATAAAACTTGAAGTTGTTTGTGTAAAATTATATCTCTCATTCTATTGACTATTCCAGTTTACTCTTTATAAAAAAGAAATGTTTTCCTCTAAAGGAAACGTTTTCACTCTAGTGTCTCAAATCTAAATGAAGTCCACTTTAAAGAGTTATAGAAGAAAAAGATGCTCACCTCATTCCTTACATCAAAATACGTTCATTTGAATTCAGTAAGGTATCCAACTGAAAAGTTATGTGACTTCCTTAGTCACATTTTTTCAGTTTTCCAAACAAGAAAAAATTCAGTTTTTTCTGAAACTGAAATTTTGAAAAAAATTTCAAACAACTGAAAAATTCAGTTTTTCAAACAAGCATTCTTATGATTGGCGAGTAGACTCTTCCATTTAGAGAGAAAAATACCCTTTTGTTTACATTTTTTATGCAAATAGGAAATGTGAGAGAATTGTTAAAAAGGGAAATTACACAACTTTTCGGGATAAAAGGTTTAACTTATAAACACAGTTTTCAAGATATTAATATTTTAACAGAATTCTTTTGCGTGACAAACACATATACACATGCAATAAACATTTTAAAAGGAGCTCTAAATACCTTTCAACAAAAGAGAGAATAGGAGATTAGGACTAGAAAAGTCAGCCTGGGAGGGGTGTGGATTTTGATGGATTCCCCAAAGGAGACAGGTGGTACAGCATCTAGATGATGCTGCAATTTCGTTGAACATTTTTATATTTGCAAAGTGCTTTAAGATAACTCCTCCTGACAAGCATGTAAGCCAGATAACCATTATCATCCCAATTTTTCAAAAGATGAAATAGAAATAGAGATCAATGAAGCAAACTGCCCTCTTCCAATAGAAAATGGCAAGTAGTAACAGATTAGAAATCACTGAACCTGAAATTCTATTTTGCTGTGTAAGCCAGACTCCAGGTTTACCTGTTGGATGAGCGCTGGTCAGCATTTGCCAAATTTGAACAGACAAAGCAGTGCACAATTGTGACAGTTCATCCAGATTATTCAGGTCAGAATTACCCTGTGACCCTGGAATCTCAAACACAATGTAACCTGAATTATTTAACAAACTCATAACTTTATGTTTAGCTTTACTGAGTGGGACATGGAGACATTACTGTTCCACAGGAGAGGTAAGAGATTTAACTCTCATTTGGTTGGGCTGAGGTAAAGTAATGAAAGTGACTGGGAATTTTGCTGAGAGAGAGAGTGAGAGTGAGACATTCACTAAACATGTAGGCAAGTGAGAGATGTTTCCTATGTCTTCAGTTTGGACAGTTCTCCTCACTGAAAAGTATTTTTTATTTTATTCCTGGCTACCCTTATGGTGCTAGGGGAGCATATCTACTCTCTCTGAATATAACCTGAAATCCTAGTTAATGTTTAATATTTAAATACTTTAATATTAAAATTTAATATTAAAATAATGAACTCCTAGAGACTCTTCTGGTTTCTGACACACTCCACACTGGTCCAGCTGCAGAGAAGAAGGGGCAGCAGCCAGAGCTCTAGATATTGCTCAATGACAGTGTAAACTAAAGAGAAACAGAACAGCTTGTTTTTCCTCTTCAGCCTCTCTAGAACCAAAACACAAGAGGACCTGAGCGAGCAGAGCAAAGCCACAAGCAAACGATACACTGGAAATCTTGAATGTTTGCTAGGTAAGACATTCTGCAGCCTGTCAGATCAAAGAGCCCTGGACCCTCTCCCGCTGCCAGCCCTGACTCACTTTGGAGAGGACTTAAGGCACATTGCCTCTGATGTCTGCTATCAGGAAGACTCATGACCCAGGTCTGGGAGACATTGTTTTGTGGTGGTGTTGTTTGCTTTTCAGTTGTCAAGTTTTTGTGTGTGTTTGTCCATTTGTTTAATGCTTGTAAAGTAAGTGTTCAATATTAAATGTTTGGAAAAGACAGAACTTTTTTTTTTTCAATAACAAGAAAAAAATCACATCCCATCCAGAATAATAATCCCATCCAGAAGCAACCTGTTAACATTTCTGTCATTTCGTTTAGACCAGGGTTTCTCAACCTCAACACTGTTAACATTTTGGACAGTTTAATTCATTGTTGTTTGTATGTGCGGGGGCCGTCCTGTGTATTGTGGGAGGTTTAGCAGCATCCCTGGCCTCTACCTACTAGATGCCAGTAGCAATCCACCCTCAACCTCTCAACAACCAAACATGTCTCCAGACATTATCAAATGTCACCTGGGGGGCAATATTGCCCCAATGGAGAACAACTGCTTTAGAGAGTATATTTTTGGAATGCAAGAGTGTTGATTTGAGATTTATATATGAGATAGTTTTAAAAAATTCCTTAGGGAGAACTCAGTCCAAGCTGTCATCTCACAATGAGAAGGCTCACAGAGACATGACTTGTGCAAAGTCATCCAGTGGATTAGTGGTCAGATCTACTGAGCTTCTGATCTACAGATCTTTCCACTCTTTTCCTTGTGTTATTCTTGTATTCTTACTTGATAGTCACATATGTGGGACACAGTCAAAACTGTCTTTGTCTGTGGCTCGTGAATTTCAAGCCATTTATCATTCCTAGTATGAGGTGTGATTCTTCCCTGCTCTTCACACTTCTCCCTGGCCAATAGCGACCAGTTGCATGGGTGAAGATAGATTCTATTGTACTAAAAGGAAATCTGGCTTTCTTAATTTATAGTCCTTCTACTAAGGGGCACTCAAGAAACTGCCAGATGTTCTTGTGTTTCAGAACCTAGTGTCCCTCTTTTTTTCTGCTCCTTGTTAGCTTTCTATCTTCATAGGGCACTAATTCAGTGAATCAGGGTCCATTTTCTTCCCTCTTTGTTCTGATCCGTTAATCTAAATATCAGCCCTAAACATCTCTCCTGGAAAGCCCCTGCTTCTATTCAAATTCAAACCCCCATCATCTTCCATCTGGACTAAGGGAGCAGTCTCCTTGCTTCTACTCTCATTCCTCTATAAGCCATAGTCCATACTTCACAGAGCTTTTTAAAACGTAAATCAAACCATGCCACTCCTTGTTTAAAATCCTCCCATGGCTTTCCATTACACTTAAAATACAAATTCCTGGACCTGGCCCACAAGGCCTTATGTCTTGCCAACCCCCCACCCCACCCCCTCTGCTCTAGTCATTCTGGCTTTGTGGTTTGTTCTCAGACATTCCAAACTCTGCCCACCTCAGGGTCTTTGCACTTGCCCTTTCCTCTGTCTGGAATGCTCTTCTTCCACATTCCTGTGACTGGCTCCTTCTTATCATTTAGAATTCATCTCCAAAGTCCATTCTTCAGGGGAGGGTTCTACCTCGTTAACAGAACCAGCCCTGCCTGCACCTCAGTCACTCTGAATCATAATACTCACAGTATTTATTGTTAGATCTTAATCTAAATAATCATATTTATTAGTTTACTTTTTATTTGTATAGTTTCTTTCCCCTATCCCCTATCAGAATGTATCTGGTTTCTTTACTGCTGTATCCCTATTTCCCACAATACCCAGCAGATAGTACATAGGTGCTCAACAAAGTTTTTTGAATGAATGAATTAATGAATGAATGACAAACCTACAGAATACTTATGTAAATAGAATTAATATCCTTGATAGCCTTCTTTAATAACTGCCGTTCCTCCTATTCAAATCCACTCTCCACTTCCTGCCCCATCTTCATTGTTTACAGAGTCACACCCAAAGCATTGAAGGGTTCATTTGGTGACATTGATTTAATAATCCATGCCCTATCTGATTCTGAATGAATCACTTAGATTTCATAAAATGTCTCAATTATATAAGATGTCACTAATAGTCTTGCCTTTTTTCTTTTAACCTTATTCATGAATTTATTTACCTGAGTAAAATCATCTAATAGGCCCAAAGCCAAAAGGATCCAAAGAAAGAGTTACTAAGAGGACTCCACTTATTTGCATGGGATTACTACTACCGACTACTTCATCCGGATGTTGTAAGAACAAATGAGATAATATCTGTGGAACATTTTAATCTTAATAAGAAACATTCATACACATGAAAAATGAAGCTATTGATTTTCTGACATTCCAATGTGTCATTTATATGCTTTTACTAATAATTATATTAAGGAAGGTCAACTTTTGTGTGTTTCTCATAAGTCAAGGGAAATCTAGTTGCTAATGGCATTTACTCAAGAGATTCCAACTCAGAATTTGAGAATGTTTAGGAATATATAAGCTAGGTAAATTTCAAAAACGTTTTTATCTCCTTTATTCTCTGGAGATTTTGTTGTCATGGGTTATGAAGACAGCATATGTCAGAGAGCAAGAAAGACCCTTAGAAATCACCTGATCCAACACCCTTATTTTATAGATGACAAAGCAATACTCACAAAGTCACATACCAAAGTCCTTCAAGCTTCTTAGTGGTCGATGACAGCCTAACTCCATCTTTCACTACCTTTGCTCTAGGGATTGTTTTTGTCATGTCCCTTCCCATGTGCCATTATTCTATCTCTCTCCTCTAACTTCTAAAGGTCCGGCTGCAAATCAGGAAGGGAGAGTAAAATGCTAAGATCAAGATCTCACCAAGAAAAAAACGTAATCTTGTCCCGATATTTCCAGATTTGGGGCTTTTGATGAGAAATAACTACTTTTGTTGAAAGTATGCAAATAAGCATCTGGAAAGAATTCAGGTCAATATGGTCAACATTTTAAAACCTTGGCTAACTTGGACGCCATCCCTCTGGAATGCTCAGCAAGCTGGAACAACAGTGAATCCAGAAGTAAGTAGCCTGAAGCAAAAATTTAGGGGAAATATGTATTTATTTTTTTTTGCAGTAAGCGGGGCTCTCACTGTTGTGGCCTCTCCCGTTGCGGAGCACAGGCTCCGGACGCGCAGGCTCAGAGGCCATGGCTCACGGGCCCAGCCGCTCCGCGGCATGTGGGATCTTCCCGGACCGGGGCACAAACCCATATCCCCTGCATCAGCAGGCGGATTCTCAACCACTGCGCCACCAGGGAAGCCCGGAAATATGTATTTTTGATAGGAAAAGGCAGTTCTTAAGCATTCAATAACAAATGAGCACAGCTGAGAAAAGCCAAAGACCAAAAGGCAAGAACCAATACAATGTTTATCAGTCAGTTTTTTGCATGGAAAAAAAAAAAAAAAAGAATAGGAACTAATGCTTATAAAATATCAAGACTTTGAAGAATCAAAAGTCAAGAGTATGTGTGTGGGCTTCTCTGGTGGCGCAGTGGTTGAGAGTCCACCTGCCAATGCAGGGGACATGGGTTCTTGCCCCAGTCCAGGAAGATCCCACATGCTGCGGGAGAGGCCCACGCACAGCAAAAAAAAAAAAGAGTGTGTGTGCTATGGATCACAAAGGAATATTAAGTGTTTTCTGCTCTTTTTGAGAATGTGGAGCAATTATAAATGAATTTTTTTTAAAGGACTTCCATTTGTTAGTTAAAAGGAATACTCAGGCATAAAATTCAGTTAACTGAATTTGTCTTCAGATAGCTATAGGGATACCCAGTACTTAGACACACACCAAAAAATGCAATGAAGGGATAAATTGTAATGGCTCCATATAGAACTGCTAGCATGAATTCTAATCATTATATGTCTAGGGTCCCAGAAATCCTATTACCTTTAAGAGAAAATACCAGATGAAAGTGGCCATAGTAGTTTCTATACATTGAACTGGCCACTTCTCACCTTTAATACAGGAGAGATAAATTTAAAATAAGCCTTTAAAATGTTGAGCTGTGGGAAAAATGTATCAGCAGAAGTATAGGCAAGCTCTGATAAAATATGAGTACACTATTGTGGTGTAAATTCTACTCTCTCTTCTATTTCATGCTTCATTTTATTTCTTTTTTGTCCTCCTAAAACCTAGCAACAGAGAAGATTAGAGAATTCATAACTAAGTTATTTCATAAATAAATGGATTTCTTTTTGAATAGAGTAGAAATTAAGTGAGATGTTTAAATCTACATACAGTTTTCTTCATTCTAGGGTAGTTAAAATGGGGAAAAAGGGCTTCCCTGGCGGCGCAGTGGTTGAGAGTCCGCCTGCCGATGCAGGGGACGCGGGTTCATGCCCCGGTCCGGGAGGATCCCACATGCCGCGGAGCGGCCGGGCCTGTGGGCCATGGCCGCTGGGCCTGCGCGTCTGGAGCCTGTGCTCCACAACGGGAGAGGCCGCAGCGGTGAGAGGCCCGTGTATCGCAAAAAAAATAAAAAATAAAAATAAAATGGGGAAAAAAATAGCACAGCAACTGATACGTGAATATGCTTTGTATATTGGAACATTATACTTATATTTTAAAACATACAGAATTGAACCCTAAAGGGACATTAAATGCACTATTGAGAGTTACTGTATACAGTATACCCCTGAACAACACAGGGAGTTAGGGGCACCAACCTTCCCTACAGTCGAAAATCCGAGTATAATTTATCTGTATAGCCAGTCCCTCTGCATTCACTGTTCCGCACCTGCAGATTCAACCAACACCAGACTGTACAGTACTGTAGTATTTAGTATTGAAAAAAATCCACGTATAAGTGGACCAGTACAGTTCAAACCCATGCTGTTCAAGAGTCAACTGTATGTGTGTGTATGTGTGCATGTGTGTGTGCACATTTACAAATACATATGTAATATTTAAATTTTTTGCCACATCTTTATTGGAGTATAATTGCTTCACAAGGTTGTACTAGATTCTGCTGTACAACATAGTGAATCAGCTATATGTATACACATATCCCCATATTCCCTCCCTCTTGAGCTTCCTTCCCACACTCCCTATCCCATCCCTCTAGGTCTCACAAAGCATTGAGTTGATCTCCCTGTGCTATGCAGCAGCTTCCCATTAGCCATCCATTTTACATTTGGTAGTGTATATATGTCAGTGCTACTCTCTCACTAAATTTTAAAACAAATCTTCATCAAATGGAAAAAGGTAAAGAGTATTGAGATTTTCTGATCCTGATCCCTTTTTTTATATGATAAATAGAAGCAACCAGATAAATCTGAACAGAAAATGCTAAAATCTAGCTATTATCATACCTTGGGACACACATCACGAGTGGTTAGTTGTTTGGTTTTACAAATAGCAAGTAATTCAGTGTAGTTATCATTTTTTGCTTGTGAAGTATTCTCTGATTCTTTCATTTGAAAGTTAGCTAATTCTACCTAATCTGATTAATGTAGACTAGTTTCCAGATTTCCTGTGTTCCATGTTGACAAAGTTGTACCATAACCAGAGGATGGTACTGCCACAACTGAAGATGCAAATGAAGATCAATGGTACATCCCCCCACTACAGTACTTGTACCCTACCCCCAACATTCAAGCAATAACCAGAAGTTCAGAGATCCAGTTAGTCTCCTCCAGCTCTAACCTTCTCCCTGTTAGTTTTCCAGGGGCCCCTTGTGCTTACAAATCTCCTTGAGGGAATTCCTTCTCAGCTTGGACCTTTCTCAGTGCACAGACTGCTGTGGGGTGAGGCAAGTGCAAATCTGTCCAAAGCACAGAATCTCTGCAGCAGTTAATCTTCAGGAGTTTATTTGTTCTGTGGAAGGGCTCCTAAGTAAACAGGCCAAAATCTTTGGGACCTTTCAATCCCTTCTCCCCTTTCAGATTTGGGCTAAGATGGGCCAAGACTACTGCTTACCAGGGTGATCAAGTTCCCCTGGCAGAAGACACATTGTATTAGTTTGCTGCTAGAGCTGCTGTAACAAATTATCACAAACTGGGTGTCTTAAAACAAGAGAAACTGATGCTTTCATAGTTCTATAGGCTGGAAGTCTGGAATAAAAGTGTTGGAAGGGCCATCCTCTCTCTCTCTGAAGGCTCTAGGAGAGAATCTATGCCATCCCTTTCTCTTAGCTTCTGGTGTTGCTGGCAATCCTTGGCGTTCTTTGATTGATAGATGCATCATTCCAATCTCTGCCTCCACCATAACATGGCCTTATCCTTATGTGCTTGTGTCTCTCCTCCTCTATAAGGACAACAGTCAAATTGGACTGGGGCTTACCATAACCCAATATGACCTCATTCTAATTTGATTACATCTGCAAAGATCCTATTTCTAAGTAAGATTACATTCACTGGCACTGGGGCTAGGACTTCAATCTATCTTTCAGGGGACACAATTCAACCCCTAATAGCCATTTATGGTTGAAACGCCTCAAAACCATAGCTAGAAGGGCCACAGACCTTGGTTCACCCCAGTCAAGCTCTCCTAAAGTTTGGTCAAGACAGCAGGGCAGAGGCTGCTTCTCATTATCATCATGCCCTGGCAATTCTAAACAATGTCAATGATAGACACACAAGAAAAGTGTAATCAAATTTGTGTTTTTACAAGCTAATTCTGGCTGCAGTGCTGAGAATAGATTGGAGGGGAGCAACAGTGAAAATGTGGAGAACAATAAGGAGACTATTTCAATAATCTAAATGAAAAGTTGTGACTTGGCTTAAGTTTATGGTAGAAGAGACAGAAGGAGGTGGATAGGCCTGAGATCTAGGAGATATATTTGGGATTTACATTTTGAACAAAACTGATAGGATTCACTCATGGAGTAGATGGGAGGACTAAACAAGAGGAGGAATCAAGACGTCCCAGATGTCATGCTTAACCAAAGAGTGATTGGTGGTGTCATTGGTTGTGATGGGGGAGAAACTGGTTTAGTGAGGAAAATCTTTGTTTCAAGGTTCAAAGGCAATCTCACAAGAAAAAGTATAAAAATAAATGTAAAGCAACACCCTAGTTTGAAAAAAAAATCATATAGAGAAAACCAAGACAAGATCTAGTCCAGATTTTCGTTTTACACATTAGGAAACTCAGGCGCAAAGGGGAAAGATGACCTGCTCAATGAGTTACAGCCTGGAAAAGAAGTCACCTCCTAGGTCAGACTCTTTGGGTCTAGCACTCCAAATACTTCACCTGGTTTGTTTTTATCATAATCCTTTTTCTTTATACCCTTTTTCATTTTGGTGGCTATGTCCGCTACAGAGCCTATGAACTCACTTGTTCCTAAAGGAACAGACAGTGATAACAGGAAGGCTCTTCCTACCTTCAGAAATTTCAGACCAACCTACCTCATTCTTGAGAAGCATATGGGACACTGGCAATCAGGCAATTTTCATCTATTAAGCACTGTTTTCTAAAGCCAATACCTCCCCAAAACCGTTCTGGAAGTCTTCTAGGCTCTTTAAGAAAGGTGTAGTTATTCAAACAATTTAGTCAGACAAACATTTATTCAGTATTACTGTTCTGTAGGCTGTGAATGATTCAAAAAGATGACCTTTGATCCTTCGCATCTACAAGTTTTAAAATTGGTTGGAGAGATTAAGATGTAGAGGTAACAACTGGTTAAGTGACAGTGGTGGTAAGTACCAGATTTGGCATCTAAATAGGAAGCTAGCACAATGAGGGCCATGACATTTCAGAAAAGTTGGCCATCCATGTGGGTGAGAGAAATCAAAGATTCTAGGGCTAGAGATAAAAGTCAAAGAACAGTTTGACTTTGAAAGGGAGAAAAGGAAAACAGATGTAAACTTTAACTGAGAAAAGCTAATCCAGCTCAGGGTCTGGCCAAGCCCAAAAATGGGTCAGGAATTTTAATGAAGAGCAATAGTGTTGGTGATTAGATTCAATGGAGGCAGGCCAGCTAATCTGAGAAGAATAACTAATTACTATACTTGTAAGTATAATAACAACCTTATGAGGAGGTGCTATTCTACCTCCATTCTGCAGATAAGAAAACCGAGGCATGGAGTGGTTATGTAACTTATCTCAGTCACACAGCCAGCACATTGCAGTGCTGGGTTTCAAGCCCATAGAGTTTGGTTATAGCGCCTGTGCTCTTAACCACTATAGCATGTGGCCTCTCACATGAGTGCTAGTGGTTTGTAACAGTCTAAGGGAGGTTACATGACGAAGTCTGGAAATAATGACTAGGGACAAAAATAAATGAGTACCAACAAGTCACTGCAGAGACAGGGTCAGACTGCAAAGACAGAAAGGGGCTTAAGGGCCAGCTTCTAAACAGTAAGGATAAGAATAAACATTAAGAACAAGTTCTGGGAAAATTTAGCTACTGGCTACGAAAGGGGGTGGGATTAAAAGAAAAAAAAAATCGTAGAGCAAGCACAGCCAAAGATAAGCCTCCCTGAGGCAGATGCCCAGCTGAAAGCTGGTCTGGTTGCCCCTGATTTCACTACTCATCATGAGGCTACCTTTGTCCTTACATTGTAAGGAACAGTCATGTCAGCCTCTGAAAGGAAAATAAATGGAATACAATTTGATAGTGGAGACTGAGCATGAAATGCTTACAGTACACCCTGAACCACATCTTCCTATTTCCTTCATGAGGTAAAGGACAAGTATAAAAAGTATGAAGAAACAAGGCCAACTAGATATATCAGATGGTAAAACACTGAAATTCAGGAGGAGTGGCTGAAATTTAACCTTAGAGGTAATATGGAGCCCCTAAAGGATCTCTAGGTGGGAAGTAAGAGGACACAATTGGCATATCAAGTACCCTCACAAGAGTATGGTTCAGAGGTTGGATTAGAGGGGAAAAAGAAAGGCAATAAGTGGAAAAGTTTAAATGCAGCCAAGGCAAGAAGACATGTAACTTCCTATCAAGAGGATTCAAAAAGGCAGTTAAAACTATGATGGAAATATGAGCTTCCAAGAGAAAGCCAAACTTTCAGAGATGACTTCTAGCAACTCTTGGAGAGTTTCTTCCTGCAATGTTAACTGTTTAGAAGAGTTTTTTTGTAGCACATTCAACAACATACTGAAAAGATAAGTTCCTCTGAACAGAGGTGAACCATGTAATTTTAGGTAGACGCATAGTTTCCCTTGAAAATATTCTTTTACCCATGATAAATATAGCTTTAAACAGTATCCCATATGATTCATGTGGTCGTAACACACCCAACTAGCTTTTCTTTCTAAGAGACCCATGAATCAACTGCTTTTGTCTAAGAATTGGGGCAATTTGTATGTATCAGCTTAACAGATAATAGATATACACCTTAAGCAAGAACAGTGATACTGAAAATAAACCATTTCTACACTGGTATAAAAAAATAATCTTTTTCTTTCATCATATCTTTGAATACTCTAAATCTTTATAACAGGCTGTCAGCTATATTATTGGTCTTCCGTCTTTTTAATTTCTTAACCACTATTTTCAGGGATTCTTTTTAAGCATTTAGAATGAAAACCTAAAAGTACCTTCTAGAAAAACTTTATAATCTTATGACTCAAGTTGTCAGTTTCTTCATCAGTAGAGTGAGGAAGTTGAACTACACATTCTCACAGGACATCAGTATATATGATTCCATTAGTGTTTTCACAAATATTTTTCTGGTGATGGTCTTCAAAATATCTGGATTTTTTTTCTATATTTGCCAAAATAATATATAGACTCTACATTAAACATAAATTTAAGAAATTACATAATCCATGTCTACATTAGTCATTAAACAACTGAACATAATTTCTTAATGGATGCAATCTTTTAATTAATTGTTTACCAGTTCTTGGTTGTGTGAGTGAAGAATTTTTTCAGAATGTTCATAAACATAACAAATTGGACCATATCAAAGAGCTTCATTTGGTGGAGCTCTTTTATAATGTCTACTCAGCACCTTCCTCCACATTCCCTCTACCTTTCCTGTGAACTGCTGTTGGTCCAAATGATCAAAAGATGGATCCTAATGTCATATTTCTGTTTCATGGCCCTACCGCAGGGAAGGCATCTGACTCTGGGATTGGGAATTGGAAAAGAGAGGAAAAGAGAGACAGCAGTCACTTTCCAGGTAGCTGGAGGTGGAACATATAATGTTTGTAAGTTTCAGCAACTGGATTTTTCCATTTGTGCATGGAAAAGTAAATAAAGCTAGTCCACATAGAGAGAGAGAGAAACCTGAAATCAGACACATAGGAGAGCAGAAGTGTCTGAGTCTCTGGTCCAGTTTCTTTCTGAGGCCTAGATGTTTCTTTCAGATTTTTAAGTGTCCTGTATCCTTATCATAAATTCCTATTGTTTGCGTAATCTCCCTCAAATGAGTCTCTGCTCTGAGTTTGTCTCTCCAGAACAAGAACTCTCTCATGACAAGAAGTGTAAGGCTGTGTGGCTGGTATCTCCTCAAACTCATCTGATTGCTTACATGTCCTCAGCCACAACTCTGGAGGTCCCTGGAAGACACCTCTGGTAGAGGATGTTCAAGAGAAAATAAGGAGGGGAAGCAGCAGTCTTTGCTTAAAGCAGAAGCTCACACCAATGGATTGCCAGGCCATGTGCTCTTCCTCTTTCAATTTATCCCTCAATCTCTGGAGCAAGGTTATCTCTGGGGAAAAGTAAATCATTCTGGATGCCTAAAGGTCCTTCTAGAGCCAGGGATCTCTCAAGGGTTCCTCAAGATATTTTCTGCCTGTTCCAAGTTAGACATTATGAGCTGTGTGAGTTCTCTTCATGCATATCCTTCACAACAAGGTACGCAGGTTCTGACAGGCAAAGCAAGAAGAGGGGCAGTTGATCTGGTCCTAGCAGCTATCTCATAAGCATCTCCCCTCCAAGGCAAGGGAAGAATCAGGCCTTACAATAGAATATAGCCTCCTCCTAAAATACACAACACCCCTTTCCCACCCCATCCCACCCCCACTCCAGCATGTATGTAGATTAAAGGATGAGCCAGTTTGTCACAATAATAGGATCCTCTATGCCAAGTAGCCCAAGCCCAGACTGGTAGACTGACTCTCACTTAGCAACTCAGATCCATAAGGTCCTTAAAAATAGCTTTCTTTACCTTTTCCTTCTTAGGTATTCCTCAGACACTGAGAAAATTTAGTCTCATCAGCAAGCTCTAACAAGATTACATTTGCATTTTGTCGTTCTGAAGATTAATCTGAATCTGTCCAAGGAAATTAAAATACACTACAGTACTCTTTTTCAAGTCTCATCCTAGTCTATGTTCCAAAGTCAGCAAGGCTCTTGAGTGTCTGCCTCCTCCCACCTCACCAATTCCTTTCACAGAGTCACGGCCATAGCCTCAGGATGACGTGATTTTAACTCTGGTAAAGCAGAAGCAAAATTTCTGCTTCTGCTAGAAGACAAGGTAATGTAAGCCAGTCCTCTCACAAAAGATGACTAAGAAAGCTGGATGAAGTTTTAAGAGTCAAAAATCTTGGTAGCATCAAAGGGTCAACAGGATACTGATGAATTACCAATCCTAGATACAGAGGGATGGGAATCCAGATAAGTAAGCTTGGTACTATGACCACTTATGAATTGGAGGTATTTGCCAATTGGAGAGATGTGGTCAAGAGGCTGAACTATACTTTTGGTATCTTCACAGAACTGGGAAGATAAAAATTGGTGTCCAGAGGCAGGGAAAGAAGGAATTCCATAAACTATCCCTCACTTTAAGCTAGTAGCCCACAGAGCTGTACCCTAGAAGAAAGCAAAAGCTGGAAGTAAACTATTTCTTTTATGAACTAAAGATATGCAGGGTGGCCTCAAAAATATCAAATCTGGAACTTGGATTAAGTTAATTGTGAATTATTAGTATCCCCAGGCACTTGGCTAGATCAATTAAATACCTTCTTTGGTGGACAAAACATCATTCCAGGCTTCAAATTATTTGTGCACTTTGTGTTCAGAAAATTATTTGCCAAAAAAACCCACCAATGTCTAGCATACAATCCAAGTATCTAGCATACAATCAAAGTATCCAGGCACATGTGGAGACTAGATACTATGAATGTAAATCACAGGCAACAAAAATAGACTCTAGAGGATCTAGATGTTATAATTTTTAAATAAAGATATAAACAACTGTGTTTACTATGTTCAAGGAGATAAAAGTCAAGCTTAAAAACTCTGGCAGAAAATAGGAAACAAGTGGCAAATTAGATATCCTAGACCTGAAAATTTCAATAATTAAAATCAAGAATTCAATAAACAGACTTAACAGTATACTAGACACAGCTGAAAAATGAACTAGTGAACTGGAAGATAAGTCACAAGAAATTATCCAGAATGAAACACAAAGACATAAAGATGAGAAATACAAGAAAGGAAGTAAAAGATATAGAAAATACATTAAGAAGCTCTTACATACACTTCATTAGAATCTCAGAAGAGAGACAGATAATGGGACAGAGGCATTATCTGAAGAAACAATAGCTGAAATTATTCTGGAACTGATGAAATACAGCATTTATCATCAGACTGTGCTGCAGAAACACACACTTCAAGATGATCTGTAAAAATCAAGGAAGAAACATCAGATGTGGGCAATCATATATGCTGGCTGCATCCACTTATGCATTCTCATTTTCAATTGGTCTTCAGTTGTTCCTCCACACAGAGTCAACTGCCCTGCTGTATGCTTCATTTTCTACTGCGAGATCATTTAGCTCTGAAGCTCTCTTCCATGACTATGTAGCTCCCAGCCACATAAAATATGCTACTGCTCTCCTACTCCTCTGGGCCTTAAAGAAACTCCATGAGGCTGCCTCACACCCACCAGTCCAGATATATACTTCAGTTATATTTTCTTTATTCCCAATTCATGGTAGTCATATAGAAATTCTGAGTTCTGCCTTGCTCCCTAGACTCTGTATTATGGACCTCTCTGAACTTCACTCCCAAAACCTACTGTGGGGGGGACAGGGGATGGGAGAGTGTCTCTTATCCTCTACCCTCAGAACCTGGGCACAGCCCTTATCAGGGATCCAAGTCTCCACTCTCTCATTATTCTCTCCTTTCTTGTGGAAATTTTTATCTAGTTGCAGGTGGAGAAAACTGGTTTAATCTGATAGCTTATTTTAAATTTTCTCTCTTATGCCCAGACCAGTGGATCTATTACCCAAAGCGCAAACTTTTGATTCCCTGTTAGGTGTTTTGCTGGGTCACTTCTTCCCAGAAGCAATGAATGCCATTGAATAAAGCAGAGTAAAGGCAAAGAGAGAAGAAAATCAACCTGGGAACAAATTTAAATGAATATCTCAAAATATTATTTTATAACATATGAAGCCGTAAGTTTTGACAAATGCAGTTATATTATATTAATATATATACACAATACATAGACATTATTATATGTGCACAGGTTTACCACAGCAGCATTTATTATTCACCAAGTCATTTTTGTTTAATACCTAAATGTCTTCTAATTAACTTTTTGATGTTCTGGGCCCATATTTTAGCATACTTTAAAATAAATACACAACTTTTGGCCTTTCCCAGTCTTCATGCTCCTCACCAGTCTTTTACAAGTTCACAAAAATAGAAGGGAGTCATTTTGCAATTACTTATCTAATCCTGTAAGAAATCTATCACATAAATATGGCAAAGGTCATACTGAAGCTCAGTTTGTAGGCCTACCTACCCTCATGAATCCAGGAAATTTAGGAAATAACATGGGCTCCCTGAAAGAAGAGAGGAGAAGGGTGTTAGGACTGAAAGTCAGATCTTGGGTACTCAGATTCAGAACCTTTAGGAGGACAGAAGTACTTCTCTAAGTTCTAGGGAGAAGTACCCCAAGAGAAGAGGAAATAGGGACCCATGCTAAAGGACGTGGGTCCCTTTTCAGGTGTTAGAGAACAGGTACAAGAATTATATGGGGGGCTAGGAACCATGAGGCCATATTTGGAAGTGCCAAGGTACAACTGTCACTTAGTGACTGACCTTCTAAGTCTAGCTGATAGAAGAACACATAGCAGAGAAGTCCCTTCTTTGTGCAACAGAAACAACATAGTGATTGCAGCTTGATAGCAGTGGCAACAGGCACAGGAACATCTTCTCCTACAATAATCAAGGGACAGAACAAATAACAGCCATGGTGGCAGCAGGAAAACAGAACCTGTGCTAACATACAGGGAGCAGGCTATGTCTGCACAAGGCACAGCAATGGTGCTGGCAACCACAACAAAGAAAGGCCAGCAACATGAGTGTGATTCACTCCAGGTCTCGGGGAGGGCAGTGTGAGGAGAAAAGCAGAGGAAGGAGGCCTCTCTCCTGATGGTAAACATCCCCCCAGATGAGCAAAGCCAAAAAAGGAAACACCAGAGTATCCACCTATGGTTGCACAGGCAGATTCCTAGGCCCTACCTCAGAGCTGCTACATCAAAATATCTGGGAGTAGAACACAGGAAACTGAATGTTAAACAAGTTCTTAGTGTGATTTTTAAACAGTACTGCCCATAGGTCTGAGCAACTGGGAATACTGCCCTGGACCCTGCCTTTTAAAGAACCGTCTTCCAGCCATGCTCTTCACAGAGCAAGGTGTCCTAGGGGTCAAGATAACAAGTTCAACAGCACCCCATGCTTACCTGGTACACAACTACCCCCCATCAGACCATGATCCTGGTTCCCAAGACCCTGGATTCTCTAAATGACACTGAGACCAATTCAAAGGCCTGAATGGACCTCTTCCCCCAGTCTGTTCTCCCATGGTTGGACCACACTACATGCACAATTCTAGAACCAAGTATTTGCCAAGGGGCAGCTGCTTGGTGGGCCTGGAGCTTGGACTTTCGTGCTGGGCTGGTCACCTGTGCTCTCCAAGCCTCTCACACAGGGGAGAAAGGCTTTCCCTTTCTCTCCCTCCGTCTGCAATTGTGCCCTGGGCCCACATATTGTTAGGGACAGCTACTGGTCTAGATTAGAAACTTACTCATTATTTTTGGCTCTTTTGCTGAAGTCAGAGGGGTTTTGTTTTACTTAGTTCTGTTTTTGTCTTGTCTTGCTTTACTTTGTTTTTAAGAATCAGAGAGGAAAAGAAAGCTCTTAGGGTCAAAATGCCAATTATAAAATGAATAAATGCTAGAGTTTAATCCCACTGTGACTTTACAAGGTCTTGACTTTTCCCTTGGCAGGTAGTGTTAAAGAACAAAGCTTGTCTGATTAAGTGGCATCTTAAAACTTTGAATTCATAGAGTTAATTTAGTTTAAGTAGTATCTGTTAAGCATTTATTCTGTCTGTCCCAGACAGTGAAAGGATCAATAAGATATGATGAACATCCTTAAAGCAACGCCATTCATAAGTCAAGCTGTATACACGGAATGCAAAAATAACAGCTGTGCAAGGGAGTATGTTATTTTAAGTGATAAAGTGAGTGCCCCAGACAAACTAACTGCAATAGGAATTTAAGGTATCTTCAACAAGATCCTTCCCTTCTATTCTCAGGGTTGCCACCTTCTAGAGGAGAACACACACACTCACACACCTACCTAAACAAGACCCTACTGCTTTCAAGTTTTAGCAACAGGCAAGACTAGTGAAGCATTCTTGGTGCATCAACACTTATTTGGTCTTTGGTTTTAAAGATTGTTTTGTTTTGTGCTTTGTATGTGTGTGTGTATGTGTGTGGGGGGGGGGAGAGGGAGAGAGAAAGGACACAGCCACAACTGCTCAAAGTGTTTTTCTCTCTTGCAGCGATGATCCATCCATGATGATCATCTGCATCACCTGTGACAAGTTCTGCATGTGTTAATCACAGATGGCCTTTGATAGGCTGAGTGTGGTCGGAGTTCCTTTCTGGGCGGAATATTGAGCAATAAAGCTTGGGAAGAGATTCAATTATTCACACTGTTGTTAAAGTCAGACTTTCATTTTACCATAACACAAGCCCAAGGCATATGAGTCAGTAGAGGCAACTACCCCGGGTGATATCTGTTTTACTTTTTTGCCAGTGAAGTTGTGCCATGTGCCATGAAGGATAAAGAGCAGCAGAGACAGGAAGCAGTGAGCAAAGAGTCAGCTGGGAAATTCCAGCTGCCCTCCTGCCCTACTTATAAGGAGACGATTCATTGTTAAGAAGCAAACAGATGTTGACTTGGCTAACAGAACTCTATGCAAAATTTAACCTCTCCAGGCCCTTGCATCCTGTTCTAGGAAAGATGAAACAGACAGGTTATTATATTTGGGCACCTGGATAGCATTGTTTAATACTGGTATGAAAGAACAGGCACGTGTGTGTGTTTTTAAACATGCTGTTTCTTATGTCCTCGAAGCCCACTTTCTTCTGGAACATATCTTTTTATAGAGGCCACACTGTACAGAGAAACCTCCACAATCCAGGCTTCTGCTGTGCAGATGTGTGGTGGTCTGCTACTTATAGAGACATGGAATTTTCAGGTAAACACACCTATTAGTAAGTTCTTATGTGCCCACTCAAGCATAGGGCTCCAGAGACCCAGGTTATAATCCTGGCTCTACACTAAGTAGCTATGTAGCCTCAGTTTCCTCACCTGTGAAATCAAAAAGTTTGACTGTTAAGGCTCCTCCCTCCTTTATTGTTTTATGATTCTAGGACTTTAAAAAGTTGAAAATATGTACCTATAATGCCTACCCTCTCTGTTATCCGTCGATAAGAACAAGCACTTATACAATGCAGAAAATGTTTCTGTTAACAGTTTTCTTTCAGTGTAGAGTAGGAAAGTATGGCTTGGACAATATTGGGTCCAGGATAAGATACAACTTGTAATGGAATTAAAAACAATTCCTTGGGCTTCCCTGGTGGCGCAGTGGTTGAGAGTCCGCCTGCCGATGCAGGGGACACGGGTTTGTGCCCCGGTCCGGGAAGATCCCACATGCCGCAGAGCGGCTGGGCCCATGAGCCATGGCCGCTGAGCCTGCACGTCCGGAGCCTGTGCTCCGCAACGGGAGAGGCCACAGCAGGGAGAGGCCTGCGTACCGCAAAAAGAAAAAACAAAAAAAACAACTCCTTATTTACCTCACTGGGTTGTAGTTATCAAACGAGATCACATCGTTGGGAAGTTTATCCTGTATTGTGCTCTACAGAAACGTGTTACAGACTGAATGTCTGTGTCCCCTCAAAATTCATACGTTGCAACCTAATCCCTAATATGATAGCATTAGGAAATGGGGTCTTCGAGGGGTGCGTAAGTCATGTGAGCAGAACCCTCAGGAGTGGGAGTAGTGCCTTAGAAAAGAGACCCCTGAGACCCTCTGCCCCTTCTGCCATGGGAAGTTACGGCGAAAAGATGGACATCTATGAACCAGACATTGGGATATCGCCAGACATCCAAGCTGCTGGCACCTTGACCTTGGACTTCTTGGCCTCCAGAACTGTGAAAAATAAATTTCTATTGTTTGTAAGCCACTCAGTCTATGGCATTTTGATATAGTATATAGTATATACAGCCAGAAAAGCCTAAATTTTATTATTATTTAAAATAAATGTAAATATATTTATTCAATAAACATTGGTTTATTGAGCACCTTCTGTATATCAGACATCATGATAAACATTAAAAAGACACTGATCCTGTTTTCCAAAGCCTCCCAAAATCAAAAGAGCTCAAATAAAATGATAACGATATTTATCCTGAAAATTATTTTTTACCTTTATAAAAAGTTTCAGGCTGAATAAAGGAACAAATTGTCAAAGCTATTTTCTTCTCTACTTTCAAGTATTATGAATCTTTTTAAATGCTTCTGTCCCAAATCTGAAGAAAAACACACCTGAGACTCTGCAAAATCTCAACTGATTTTAGCACTAGGTGAAGAAATAAAGGATGCTACAGTCTATTAACTGTTGGGACCAAGTATAGGGCAAGTATTTAATGGGCTCCCCAGCAGTGATGAGAGAAAAATGGATGATGATAACCTCATTGAAAAGGGTAATAGAAGAGTGACCTTGGGCTATGAAAAATGTGTTCTGTAGCCTTGTGGCTGCAAAGTCCGCTTTCCTCCCTTCGCACTTCACGCTTCAATAACACTGCACTTACTGGTTTCTAGGTTCTTTAACACAATATGCTGGTTCAGGCCTTTGTGCATTTTCTCATTCCCTGTCCTCAGCCTGGACCAGTAATTCCCCATCACTCTTCACTCTTCTTCCTTCCTCCTTTCCCTCCTCCTCCTCATTCTCCTTCACATCTCCCACAGGCTGCTGCTCAGTTTTCAAGATTCCAGGCCACTTCACCTGCCCTAAGTCTTTCCTAATTTCCCTCCGTACCCACAGTCTTTGTGAGGTGCCCCTTCACTGCACTCCTATCAACCCTACAGCATCATGGCACTTATCACAGTGTGTGAGAAACTTCTATATTTTGTCTGTTTCTTCCACTAGGCCAGTGGTTCTCAACTGGAGATCTTGTCCCTCAGTGGCGGGGTGGGATTCGGCAATTTCTGGAGACATTTTTTTTTTTTTTTTTTTTTTTTTTTTTTTGCGGTACGCGGGCCTCTCACTGTTGTGGCCTCTCCCGTTGCGGAGCACAGGCTCCGGACGCGCAGGCTCAGCGGCCATGGCTCACGGACCCAGCCGCTCCGCGGCATATGGGATCCTCCCGGACCGGGGCACGAACCCGTATCCCCTGCATCGGCAGGCGGACTCTCAACCACTGCGCCACCAGGGAGGCCCTGGAGACATTTTTGATTGTCAGGATTGGGGAGGGGGTGTTACTGGCAGCTAGTGGCTAAAGCCCAGGGATGCTGCCAAACATCCTACAATGCATAGGACAGCACCCACAGTAAAGGATTTATCCGGACTCAAACACCAATACTGCTAAGGTTGAGAACCTGCACTGGACTGAGTTCCTTTTCTGTTCTACCAGCTCCAAGCACAGTGCCCAGCACTCAGTAGGAATCCAAAAAAATTTTTAAGTAATTTTTCGTTGAAAATTTAGTTGAAAAAAATCTTATTACAGCTCTATGAAATAGCTAATAACTAATTTGAGCAGGTACTGCAAGTCAAAGGAAAATCACTACTCGGGTATAAAGTTAGGGTAAAGCCCTCAGTCTTTTCCTGACACCATCCTGTCTAGCTCTCTCCATACCTCTTCTCTTCCCTTTTCTCCTTTTTACCTTATTAGTATATGCTCTGTTCCCCCCTTTACTGTCATGTTTGAATTCCTTCCACTCTAAAATAAGAATTGGAACATAGTGAAATAAGTTGCCCCACATTTGTTTATCTTAGGCATTCATTCAATTTAATTTTAATTTTTAAACATATCAATTACAGGGCGACATGCTGGGCACTGCAAGGAAAACAAAGATGAATAAGAAACTGGGCCTATCCTCACTGGGGAGATTTCTGTAGCAGTAGAATAGAGGAAATACAGTTTCAGTTCCATTAATGTGATCAGGGAACATTTCATAAAGGAGAGGCCTTTGATTTAGGTCTTCATAGGTGTTTCATAAAGTGTTTTAAATATGCCACACATATGTCATCATGTTCTTTCCTTATTTGACACCTAGTCAGTAAGTGTGACCCTGTAAGATACTGATTCTTAAGATTTGTCTGGGTCCCACCCTCAGAGTTTCTGATTCAGTAGGACCTGTTTGGAACCAGAGAATTTGCATTTCTTACTAGTTCTCAGGTTATGCTGCTGCTGCTACTGGTCTTCTAACCATACTTTGAGAACCACTGCTTCAGGATAATCAGCCAGGTAACTCCTTGACCAAAAATGGACACCCTTCACTTGGCTAAAACAATAAATTTTCAGTGTTCACAAAGAAAACAACTCATGGGTTTCTGCAAGCACGGGAGGGGAAACATTCCAATCTATTCCTATAGCTAAGGAAGGGCTCAATTTTCAAAAGTAAATTAATTGTCAGACCCAGTACCCTTGGGGAACATTATTTATTGGAAATATATCATAACTAACATAACATTCTTGAAGATCTTTATAATTAAAAATAAAATATCTTATTTGTTGATGCATTATACTCAGGGCCCTAATATCTATTACACTTCTTACAGGCATAATACATATTTGAAATGCAAACTTCTACTTTGATTATAGCTTTTGGTTACTTGATGCTTTGGTTTAGTAATTCCCATATTGTTTGCTTCCCCCCCCACCCAATGCCTTTTTCAATCAATTTCCTATGTTCTTTGTTCTGGTTTTGTATCCTAGGCTATTCGCTCTCTCCTCCAGTCTCTCATTGGCATGTCTTCAATCATTTCCCAGAGTTCTTACAGAACGTTAACCATTTTTTGTGCATCCTAAAGCTTTTAACCTCTCATCTAAAACTAACTAAATGCTAAAAAATGATAATGCTTATGAATATATTATGCACAATATTAAGTTCAAAATAGTTGACATACTTCATGCTATATGTTATAGATATAATAAGCTTAATTTCAAGCAGATGAAATAAACATTGAAGTGCATGTATTTTTCTGTACACAGCCTCCTTCTACCTGCTGTTTGTAAACATCAGGCATTAGAAGCTTATAGGTGTGGCTTTTAAGTGATTACTAGACATATATATATGTTCATTTGTGTGGCCTCTCATGCCTACTGAATATTTGGGAAATGTACTGAAATACACATAATAATACCTCCTACAAAAAGCAGAGCAGGGGCTTCCCTGGTGGCGCAGTGGTTGAGAGTCCGCCTGCCGATGCAGGGGACACGGGTTCATGCCCCGGTCCGGGAAGATCCCACATGCCGCAGAGCGGCTGGGCCCGTGAGCCATGGCCGCTGAGCCTGCGCGTCCGGAGCCTGTGCTCCGCAACGGGAGAGGCCACAACAGTGAGAGGCCCGCGTCCCAAAAAAAAAAAAAAAAAAGCAGAGCAGTGTCTTCTTCCATGTCCAAGGACAAGAATTAATTTCTTCAAGCTTCCTTCATGAAAGAATGTAGTAATAGAGGTGGAAATTGAGACCTTATTGAAGAAATCTATCTGTTGGGAACATGAGCTAGTGGATAACCCTGAGAAAGCTCTCACAGACTTTTTTTAACCATTACTAAAATAAAGACAGCACATGAAATAAATGCCATTTGGCATCTTAATAAGATTGAATACTATACAATTAATTTCATTTATTCATCCCTCACTTACTATGAACTTTTCAGAAGAGTACTTTCTCTAAGTTTCAATATGAAAATTATAAACTATAATTTAAAATTTGAATTTATAAACTATAAATTATAATATTATTAGCTTTATTGCAAAGAGCATGCATGTTAATAAGTGGCATTATTTAAAAGTGTCTGGTCCTTTCTGATTTTTACAATTTAGAGCTCTAACATCTATCATCTCAGTTTACACTATAATTTCAGGGACACAGAGATTTAACAGTGGATATTCAAAAGGCTCTCCATACACTAGCCTATTTTGCACAACTGAGGAGCAATTTTTTCAAGCTTTTTTTCTAATATACATGTTAATATATTATGGGCTATTTTAGGAAGTTATTCTGGCTAAAGGATCTTCTGAAACACATCTGAGTTCTCACCATTTTAATAAAGAATGTGGTATGAAGGCAGAGCTTGCTGCCTCAGCTTATGAGATAGATATCAGTATTAGCCTCATTTTATGGATAAGGAAATAAAGATTTCTAGACATCTAGTACCTCATCCAAGGTCACACACTAGTGTGTGATAAGGGGAGAATCTGAACCCAAGTCTGACACCCGAGCCAGACCTCTTAGCCACTAAGCTGAACCACCATTTAACTTTTCTCATTTCCCTTTTCCTAACCCTCAGTTACTTCTGATTTCTAAGTGTTCTCAGTAAAAGTGACTTGCAATTTGTTGATAAGAAATTGGAATTAAGTATAGAAGAATTTGTTAAAAGATGGTGCAGGGGAAAAGAGAAGGAAGAGGATGAGAAAAAAATGAGCTCTGCTCCCAGATAATGGAAGACTCTGGACTCACATATTAAGCAACTGGAACCTATCCATACAGAATGATAAAACCAGTGCTGACTAATGTGTTCTTTGCATATGTCTCAGTGCCTTGTACGAAGTAGTGGCTGGATAAATGTTTGTTAAACTAAAGGTGGAACCAAATGTGTCTAGAAGCATTAAGGGAATCCGATTAGAGACATGAACAGCGTTGGATGGGAAAAGAGTCTGTTGAGAAAATATGGATTATCTTCTTTACAGTAGTGAAAAGTAACTGCCTATACTACTTTCCCATAATCAGAAAGTCCCAAAGGTCGCATAAAAATTGTGAATATTAAATAAAAATAACCAGCTTAAGAAAGCGATTTATTACAATGAGAACTGCTATGATGAAACTATTTATCGAATGCCCATTAAATGCAGGCACTGCACAACAGATATTTTGAAGCCTTAATGTGTTCACAATACAGGCAAAAATTGCTACATCACTATTCAAACTGTGGTCAGTATAAAAATGGTAATCAATGTAACCACAATTTATAAGCTTACTTCTCTCTAAATCAGAACCATTCTGAATTAGAATAGGAATTTATGATTCTAGGCCAATTTACTTCAAGTACCCATTTATTTTTGCTGTATGGTGTTTTAAATATAAAGCAAGCTACATCTTCAAAAACATAGTCTTTAACATTGTTTCCTGAATTTAGCATGTTTAAAAATATACTAAAACTAAAATGGGCTCTGGATTCCCACATGTCACAGTAAACTCACCAAGATCTAGAATCTTCCTCCTATAATGGAAAGCTCTAAACCCCTTCTCCTTTCAAATAGTCTTCACCATATTTGAAAAACCAAGAGATCACATTTATTGCCACAAATACTGAAACACTTGATTCAACCAAGAAGTCACGTTTCCACTGTTTCAAAAATGATCTTAGAAATGAAAATCTATGCATAACTTCTCAACTTCAAAATATCTTTACCTTGGCAAAAATCATTATAACAATATAATAAAAGAATGGACTCATGAAATAAAATCTATTTTTCACAATTAATATCTGTAATATCAAAGGGCTAAGATGATCACAAATTTGAGAAAAGATGATCATGCACCATGCAAATGAGCATATGAAAAAGGGTTTCACAAAGAAGTGGGGCCCAGGCAGGAAAGGGTGTCTGGTAGTGCTATTTTTTATTTTTTAATTCATGAATCTGAATATGTCACTCTTTACTTAAACATTTCAATGGTTTCCCATTGCTTGCAATATAAAATCCATTACCATACCTTACCATAGCTCTCATGGACTTAATTAAAGCTCACTTCTCTATATTTATCCCTAGCACTCTCCAAAATGCTCCCTAAATTCTCATCATACTAGCTTTCCTGTGGCTCTTTGAATTATAGCCCATGGGAAAAACTGCAAGACTTCCTTCCAATGATTAAAAATCTGTTTTATGCAACCTTGCTTTTACACACAGTTTCCTCTATCTGAAATGGCCTTCCTTACCTTACTCACCTTCCAAACCCAGGATAAGAGAGCCTTTCTTTGAGAAGCTGTCCCAAATCACTTATTCAAATGTAGTTACTCACTTTTTCTTCTGTGTCACACAGTATTGTTATTATTTATTGCAGTTATTTTTCCCTTTTATGTTGGGAGATCCTTAACGTCAGAGTCTCTGTCTTAATTGTCTTTGTGTATCTCATGCCCTGGCAGTTTCAGACACATAGTAGATGATTGATAAATGTTAAGTGTTATACTGATGTTACTGAATCCTAAGAAGACACATGGTATATATTTGAAAAATTATCCCTATATTTTAAAATCTATAATTTTTATTAAAATGATCTTCCTAGAACATCTATGTGTATTTTCCCTCCATTGTGTCTTGTTTCACATCAAAACTCTTTGCTTTTCTACTGGGTATAGTCTATCTCTTATTTTATAAGTATTCAACTGTCATCATACAACACCATGGATGGCTAGGAAAAGGACACAATCCATGAAAACATGTCATCTCACTTCTTAAGAAGAAAGCTGTCCAAAGTTATAAATCAGGAAATGTGTGTGTGTGTGTGTGTGTGTGTTTGCATGTGTGCACACAATTGCTATTACATAATTTGGAATGGAGGAGGCATGAGTTGAAGTTATATTTGAGTCATGTCTTGGTTATCAAAACCTGTCCAACAAAGATTATCATAAAACTACTAATAAAATGATAATAAATAATATTCACCCAAATGTCTCTTGACTTTTTTAGTTTGTGGGTACAAATAATGTCACATTGTCACTTATACTCAGATATGCTCTTGAAAGAATTCCAGACCCTTTCAGAGTGTTCCTTTATCCCCACATTGCCCAATATGTCAGAATAGCTCAAGAAGGTCTTAGTAATCATTCCTGGGCTTCGTACACCGATCCCAACACTGGTGGCACTGTTGGCCATGCCAGAACTCTGCAGACTATGCTCCTACCACTGTTTTTTGTCACCCCAAGATTGTTCCCAGCCAGTAATGCTCATAGAGAGTGGCAAGTGGAATAATACACCCTGTTTGTGATGCCCTTTTTGGGCACTCTCAGAAATATTGGGCAGCAGGACTTCCCTGGTGGTGCAGTGGTTAAGAATCCGCCTGCCCATGCAGGGGACACAGGTTCGAGCCCTGGTCTGGGAAGATCCCACATGCCGTGGAGCAACTAAGCCCATGCACCCGTGCCCGTGCACTGAGCCTGCGCTCTGGAACCCACGAGCCACAACTACTGAGCCTGCGAGCCACAACTACTGAGGGCCGTGCGCCTAGAGCCCATGCTCTGCAACGAGAAGACAGCGCAATGAGAAGCCTGCACACCGCAATGAGGAGTAGCCCCCACTCGCCACAACTAGAGAAAGCCCAGCACAGCAATGAAGACCTAACGCAGCCAAAAATAAACAAATTTTTTAAAAAAGAAAACATTCTATTTCCCTTATAAAAAAAAATGAAAGAAAGAAATAGTGGGTGGAGGGGAAAAGCAGCAGGGTCCTGGGGCTCAGGGTTGCAAAGATAATGAGATGACGTTTTTGTTTTTTTGTTTTCTTTCTCCTTGGACTGACACACAGAATGGTTTCATTAGGACTGATTTCTAGTATCAGCTGCCACATTCTAACACCTCTTTCACTCTCATGGACCTTCTGACATTTGGCCTGTACTTGAGCCTGACCTGTTCGGCTGAACATTTTCCTTATGGTGAATTCTTTACCAGGACTCCACCTGGCTTCATAAAATTATCAACTTGTGCCCCCGCCTCTAACACATGCACACTCCAACCTCAAATCCACCAGACATACCTGTGAACATCTGAACTGTGAACCACACTTAAGTGGTTTTTTTTTTTTTCATAAAGTTTCTCAACACTTTTAGAATCAGTAATTACAAAGATATACTTCTAGGGGAAAAGAGTGTCATCCAACTCCATGTCACCTCGGTATCCAAAATCAGCCTTGAATCAGGGATAACTCCCTCCAAGACAGCAAGTGTCATTATTAGAAATATTTTAATTATTGGCATTTACAGCTTCTGGGAAATCCAGGATTACTCAGTTCAAACAGCTAGAGTGAGTACTGCTGAAAATGATGCCCATAAATATAGCGAAAATTTGAATTAGACATTCATTGAAAAATTAAATGATAAGAAAGTCATAAAACCAAATGCATTTTATTTCCCTATCTGGTGAAACACAATTCTCTTCTTCTACTTGGTAAATCTTATTAACATAATATAGTTATTACAGGAATCTCCCCTTTCCTGATGGATGGCTTTGGTTTGAGCAATTTCCTTCTGCAACTGTGCCACATGTAAATATTGACTGTGATGCAACATACTCCATAAACTAAGATTTTAAATTCAAGAGCTGATTTCATTGTTGGTACATAATGAGATTTCATTGAAGATAAAAATAGTTTTCTGAATTTTTATAACTCAGTAGATCAGAAACAGTACAGTGGATGCAATTCCCAAACTAGGGAGAGGCTATGTACCACTCTGCTTCTAATTCTCTGGTCATGTAATGTAACAGTGGCTCCTCTTTGAACAAAGTATAGGACAAAGGTCAGATATTTCAGATGACTGAATGTGGAAAAAGCACTAAAACAATTTCCTAGCGAATGTATCTAAAATATTATTCATTATATAGTATGGGTATCTACAGTAATTGAACTTACTAAATCATTTATTTTGTATGGTTACACTTTGACATTATAGGCCAGATCAAAATGACACACAAGAGCAGAAGGCCAGTTGCTCCAAGTGCCTATGTATTTATCTTTCTACACTAAATGCTTCCAGATATTACAATTGTGTGGGGTAGAGCTGAAGTTTTTTGTTTGTTTGTTTGATCTTCTTTGAGCTGTAAAGAGTCACTTAAGTGACCCTCCCAGGTAAAAAACAATATAGAACAAGTATCTACCCATTGTTCTGGTAGAAGAATATAAGGCCTTTGGTTTTGTTCCAGTAGCTAAATAAATCTGCCCACATCCTGATAAGCAGAAGTTTTCCTTGGGATGAAAGTGGCCCAAACTGCATAAGGATTCCTGTCCCTGAATCCTAACCAATATGTAAAGTGAAAATTTTTAATCCTGGAAAATAAAGTAAAAAATTGAGGGTGTCTGTGGGGACTGGTGATGCAGCGCTAACACTAGTGCCTAAATGTTTATGAGGGAGGGCTGGTTTGAGCAGTATGACAAATGCTATAAGTTCCTCCAACCTAGGCAGCTAAACACAGCAGTTGTACTTTGGAGAATAGTCACTGAGCATGAAAGTGTGAACTAAAACGTGTTATTCACTTGGGACCCAACATGAGGCCTGGTCAAAGACCCGGATTCACTAGACCATTCCAGCAGCAGTATAGCATCTATCAGGCTGTGCAGGACCAATATTCATCCTTGATATTAAGTTGCAGCAAGAAGAAACAGCAGTACAGTCAGAAGTCACACCACCATAGCCATCACTATAGCCATCTTGGAACCAGTATTCTTAGACTATTTGGGAGAGGGGACTCACAAGAAGAAATATTAGAATTTTTACTAATCAGATGACCATGGTTAGTAAAACAGCCACATTTACATTATAATTCAGAATATATTTGCTCTGATAGCTTTTAATTAAACTTTTGTAATGTTTGCCTTTTCCTTGCCACGTAAATAAAATCCAGCCACTAATCAATCAAGCAGGAAACTTGGGATTTGGGACAGGACAAAAAACAAAAATAACTTGTTTTTTAGCTTCACCTCTTTTAAGGCCAGAAAATAGTAGAGTGGGTGACTTTGGTTAAGGTCAAAATGTTTTAAGAGTGGAAATCACCAAAAACACAGCCTCAGCCCATATCAGAATACACACACACACTCATACACACATACACATTCCTTAAAAACATCAGTCATTAAAGCCTAGAGTTTTTTTTTTTATACATCATGTTTAAGAATTGACCCCACAGAAAATGACTAGTCTTAAATTCTAACTGTGGCTAGGGCCTCTATTTTATGACTCAGACTTTCTGCTCTTGTTAGGAGATGGAAGGAGAGCAGTACATCTTGGTTTATTCAGTTTTTCTCCAAACCTACTTATCAGCTAAGGTTACTATGAAGGCTGAAGTTATGGGATGGTTCAATTCTATTTTAAGCAATGGAAGATACACTGTGATTGCCTGTTTTATATTAATTTTCTTTCCAGGGGCCAGCAATTAAAGCATTTTTTATTTTTTCAGAGGTAATTGTTTAAAGCCACCTGTATCACTCAGTGTTTTCACTTGCCTAGGGGATAATTAGAGGAAATCTATTGCAAACATGTCATGGGATGGGATAAAAAAAAATGTAGTGAATACCTTCAAAGTCTTAGTGCATTTTATTGTGTGTTGTGAATTTCACATATTCAACTTGACTCTCTCCGCTAGCTCCTCTGTCCCACCTCACTCCCACACCCATCTGAAAGATAAAAATATGTGAATGCTATCTACTCAGACTTTTAGAGAGCAGTAGCAGCAGCTTTGAAAATCTTTCAGCACAGCTCCTCTAATCTGTGACATCATTTAACCATAGTGACTCACATTTGTGTAGGTATTCAGGACTTACAATATTTTTGCCTTTGAGCCTTACACAACCCAGTGAGATAGATAAAAGAAGAATTGTTACTATTCCTGTGACACAATAGAGAAAATTGAGCCTCTCAAAGGCCAAGTGATAACTTAAGCCAGCTAGCTAAGGAAACTGGCTTGCCTGACTCCTAGGTCAGCATTGTTTTTACTACACTATTTTGTCTCTTTCCAATTCTTATGTGACTTCCCATGTGACTTACCATGTTTGCAGCATATTCAGCATGTATATTTTTCTCATGGAAAGTAAATCAGATAGCAGTAAGCAAAACAGAGGAGGGAATTTAGAGAATTCTCTGGGTAGGTTGCTCTGGATAGAAGTACCCATTTAAATCTCTATGAAGACTGTACATAGCCTTTACAGGATATACCATATATATCTTGCAACCAAAACTCAAGTATAATTTAATGTTTAGAACAGGAAAAATTAGTAGCCCAAGAAATTTTCCTTAGACTCTATCGTGAAGGTCTGTCAATTTCAAAAGTTCTTACCTTTGTTTGATGGTATTAGTGTTCAAGAGTAATTGAAAATATGCTTGTAATTCCACAAATATGATTAGATTTCACATTTTTGCATTTCATGAGCTCCTTCAAGCCAGAGCCCAGGTCTTATTTGCCTTTATATTATTGCAGATGAGCACAGTGCCTTGAGAGTAATAAGCATTTGGTAAATATTTTGTTTTGTTGTTAAGCATTTGACAGATACCTATATGCCACCATAGGTTCTGATTTAGTATGACTAGTCATTATGTCTCTCAACAAAACTCTAAATACTTCATTGTTGTTCTTGATACACACATAGACACAGGTTGTTCTTTAGTAGATTCACTGAGAAAAGTTATGTCTGCAATCTTTCCAACCTAGCACTTGTTGATTAAACTGAGTCTTTAACTTATCAATCATCATAACTTGGCAACAAACATCTGTGTGTCTGTGTGTGTGTGCGTGTGTGTGTATGAAGGGGTGAAAAAGACTAACAACAGGCTTGGATTTTACAAGCACTTGGGCCTTTCTGCACTACTCCCTAGCATGGTTTCCCATTCCTTCATCTTACTATAAACAGCACTTCTCAGCAAAATATGTTTAATTTAAGATTAAAAAAAAGAAATACATGTTATATATTTTTAAATATATTTATAATATATTATACACAATATATAATACAAAGTATATACTTAATATATAGTTTATATATTGTTATAACATATTTTTATAATTATATATACATGTATATATTCATATGTATATGTGTGTGTATTTTTTTTCTCTTTTCCAAAAGAAATTTTTAAAAGGGCCTGTTTAATGAATCTACTTATTATTGCTTCCTCTTATCTTAGGATACGTACAGATATTAGTGCAATTTATATAAATCCTGAAAGAACAAGTATTATCACTAAGAAAACATTTTATCAATTAGGATATTTCAACGTATGATGACAGACATTAACTAGATTTATTGTGGTAATAATTTCACAACATATACAAATATTGAATCATTATGTTGTACACCTGAAACTAATGTAATGCTGTATGTCAATTATACCTCAATAAAAGAAATAGAATTTTTCAATCAAAAGCATCAGAAATCAACCCAAGTTCAGCAAAAGGAAGTTGTTACATCAGATAGAACACAAAATCTACAGGACGCCTAGAGAAAAACTCAGAACCAGGTCAGGATGGGAACCAAGACCACTGGAATTGCTTGACCTTCTTTTCAGGCTACTGCTACTGCTGAAATTAATAAATGCATGCCAATCATTACTGTTAATTTTGTACTCAAGTTACTTCATTCAGTGTTCAGAGTCCTGAGAAAGAGAACTCACTTGGCTTAGCTGTAGCCATATGTTCACACTTAACTTTAGGATTGGGGAAATTATGCAGCATCAACCATATGACTTGAGGTGGCGGGGTAGGTGGAGTCCTAAATGAAACTGAGGACAAGTCCTGGAACTGGGCTGAATGCTCCTGAGTGACCACAACAACCTCATGTAACTTCCATGGTCCATCTCCTTTTGCTGTCCCCACATTGTTCTCTCCATGCATGGACCTTCTTCTAAAATGTCCCCAAATAACATAATGTAGCTCCTTTGCTGAATACACACTCACAGCTTCTCCAAATGAAGATAATTTAAATTCTCTCTACCTCCTGAACTTGTTTCCAAGTCTAGGATCTCTTGTTAGGCATCCATTTCTCCTCTAGTTTCAACATGATTCTATTTCAATGTGCAGTAAGTTATGGATTAAACAAGTATATTTAATCACCACCTGTTACGGGTTGAATTATGTCTTCCCAAAATCTACACATTGAAGTCCCAATCCCCAGTATTTCAGAATGTGGTCTTATCTGGATACAGGGTCTTTACAGAGATAATCAAATTAAAATGAGGTCATTAGCGGGGTCGGGGAGGGAGGGCTAATTCAATATGATTTGCATCCTTAAAAAAGAGGAAATTTGGACTCAGAGACAAGGAGTCCAAATTTATTTTAAGGAATTGGGTCATGTGATTAGGGAAGCTTGGCAAGTTTAAAATCTGTTGGGGGAAGGCCTGAAGGCTGGAGACTCAGGAAAAGAGTTACAATTTGAGTCTAAAGGCAGTCTACTGACAAGCTAGGAAGAGCTGATGTTATAGATAAAATCTGGAGGAAGTCTGCTGCCAAGATTCTCTCTAGCTTGGGGGAACATCAGCCTTTTATTTTACTTGGGCCTTCAACTGATTAGATGAGGCCCATCCACATTATGGAGAGCAATATACTTTACTCGAAGACTGAAATTTAAATCTCATCCAAAAACACCCTCAAAGAAAGATTCAGAATAATTTTGACCAAATATCTGGGCACCCTGCAGTCTAGCCAGGTCAGTACATAAAATTAACCATCACACATGGTCTTTCTGCTATGTGTACATCCTAGTACTTCTCTGTGTATCCAAACCTCTTCTTTTTATCAGACCAGGCAGATTGGATTGGGACTCACTCCGCCAACCTCATTTTAACTTAATCACTTCTTTAAAGGACTTATCTCCAAATACAGTCACATTCTGAGGTACTGGGGGTTAGGGACTCAACATATGATTTCAAGGGTGGAAGTAGGGACACCATTCAGCCCATAACACTATGATTACTGCTATACTTTACTAGCACTACAGTCCGAATATGACTACCACTGCACTAGTCCTCCTCCTTGTCCTATTACTAACACTTCCAGAAAGTCCCTTCCAGTTTCAATTTTCCATTTTTCTATAAAATGGATTGTACACAGAAGATACCATGAAGCTCAAGGTTTCCACCAAGATTGCATACAAGTTCAGCCAGAGTTCACAGAACACAGCTTACATAGCTATTGAGGAATATTTCAAGACAGAAGAATTTTGATCAAGGAGGAAATGCCAAACTATAAAGAAGTTATAAAGGCCAGGAAGACTGGCAAATCCGAGACCACCCTCCCAGGGGGAGTTTGAATCTGTTAGTGGTTACCAACAGCAAAGTCATCCAGCTCAGGGAGCTGAAACATTCTAGGAATAAAGACTCACCAGCAGTTGCTAGATGTCACAGGGTTCATCACTTGAATGGCTGGTCTGGTTTCCTCAGTAGTTAAGAGTCTAAGGAATGTTTACCCTTCATTCCTCTTTCAAACATTAAGTATATAATTGTGTTTACCAATTTTATGGTAATCCCTAGAAAATAATTGAGAAATATTGCCAATTAAGGAGAGTGGTGAATCCACATGGAAGATACTCCAAATACACATATGTATTCATACCTCACAGATATTTTAACAGGCCAGGAAATAATGAGCTTTCTCTGTTTCATCTTATATTCCATATAAATGAAACTGTATGCACAAAGACAGTAAGATACCCAGAGATGAACACTGAGACATTCTTAAGTTTGTGTTTCCCATGGTACCTCATTCAGTGTCTTTTACATCATCTTCGTTCAGGAAATATTTGCTGAGTTTAGTAGAGAGAAGACTCTCCAAATTCTGATGATGCTAGCTTTACTGCTGCTCTATCTCTCATTCAAAAATACGTGCCATGTGCAGCTACCCTGCTAGTCACTGAACAAACAAGGTCACATCATGGATTTATCCTGAAGTTTGAGAGTCTATAAATAGTTCCAGTCAGCCCAACAGTCATTTATTCAGCCTGTGTTATGTGTAAGATGCTATAGAGGTTATCATCCATTAAGGCAGACTGTGTGTACATGTATATCCATAATTCAAAGCAATTTGCTCTATTAATAGAGATATAAATAATGTATTCAGCATGGGGAACATGGCTAGGACAAGGCAGGAAACCAGAACCAGTGCCAGATTGTGGAGCGGTTGGAAGGCTGAGCAGTACTCTAATTACCACTGATAAATTCTTCTGTTGCCATTGATAAAGGTTGAAAAAATTTGGAGACACAAAGCCTAGATAGCCTTATTGCCCTAATAGGCACAGAATGGAGTAGTATGATAGTATTGACACCACTTCAGAGAATAACACCATTTTAGTGATAAAAAGCCCAATCTCATCCTCTCCAAAACATTCAGTTATGAACCAAATATACCAATGTCTTTGTATTTGGATCCATATTATTGAAGCAAGCCAGATTTAAAACTCTTTAATGCCATATGCCGTAAGATAAAAATCATTAAAGGGAAAATAGTTACATAATCTCCCCAAAGCCAACATTCGGTAATTACAAGACCAGTTCACCCTTCCCTATTCCCCTCCATCTCTCAGACTGACATAAAAGGAGGAGGGAACAAATCAAAGAGGTGAAGGTGACTCACAAAGAAAGAGCTGTGAGAGAGGGAGGAGGGAAGATAGAGAGTAAAAATCATATAGACTGCTTCCCTGGTGGCACAGTGATTGAGAGTCCGCCTGCCGATGCAGAGGACACGGGTTCGTGCCCCGGTCCAGGAAGATCCCACATGCCACGGAGCAGCTAGGCCCGTGAGCCATAGGGGCTGAGCCTGTGCGTCTGGGACCTGTGCTCCGCAACGGGAGAGGCCACAACAGTCAGAGGCCCGTGTACCGCCAAAAAAAAAAAAAAAAAAATCATATAGACTGGGGAGAGAGTTTAGGTAGGGAGTGGATGGCAATGGGGAAGGGGTAGTTAGTTGTGAATAAGAAAATGTAAAGAATGGGGAGAAGGAGACGAGGGGAAGATGGCGGAAGAGTAAGACGCGGAGATCACCCTCCTCCCCACAGATACACCATTAATACATCTACACGTGGAACAACTCCTACAGAACACCTACTGGACGCTGGCAGAAGACATCAGACCCCCCAAAAGGCTAGAAACTCCCCACATACCTGGGTAGGGCAAAAGAAAAAAGAATAAACAGAGACAAAAGGACAAGGACGGGACCTGCACCAGTGGGAGGGAGTCGTGAAGGAGGAAAGGTTTCCACATACTAGAAGCGCCTTCGCGGGCGGAGACTGCGGGTGGCGGAGGGGGAAAGCTTCGGAGCCACGGAGGAGAGCGTAGCAACAGGGGTGCGGAGGGCAAAGCGGAGAGATTCCCGCACAGAGGATCGGTGCCGACCGGCACTCACCAGGCCGAGAGGCTTGTCTGCTCGGCCACCGGGGCGGGCGGGGCTGGGAGCTGAGGCTCGGGCTTCAGTCGGAGCGCAGGGAGAGGACTGGCGGCGTGAACACAGCCTGCAGGGGGTTAGTGCGCCACGGCTAGCCGGGAGGGAGTCCGGAGAAAAGTCTGGACCTGCCGAAGTGGCCAGAAACTTTTTCTTACCTCTATGTTTCCTGGTGCGCGAGGAGAGGGGATTCAGAGCGCTGCTTAAACGAGCTACAGACACGGGCGCGAGCCGTGGCTAAAAGCGCGGACCCCAGAGACGGGCGTGGGACGCTGGGGCTGCTGCTGCCACCACCAAAAAGCCTGTGTGCGAGCAAAGGTCACTATCCACACCCCCCTTTCGGGGAGCTTGTACAGCCCGCCACTGCCAGGGTCCCGCGATCCAGGGACAACTTCCCCGGGAGAACGCACGGCCCGCCTCAGGCTGGTGCAACGTCACGCCGGCCTCTGCCGCCACAGGCTCGCCCCGCCTCCGTGCCCGTCCCGCCCCGTCCCGACCCCCGCCCCCCCCGCCCCCCCTCCCCCATGGCCTGAGTGAGCCAGAGTCCCAAATCAGCTGCTCCTTTAACCCCGTCCTGTCTGAGCGAAGAACAGATGCCCTCCAGAGACCTACATGCAGAGGCGGGGCCAAATCCAAAGCTGTGCCCTGGGAGCTGTGCGAACAAAGAAGAGAAAGGGAAATCTCTCCCAGCAGCCTCAGAAGCAGCGGATTAAAGCTCCACAATCAAATTGATGTACCCTGCATCTGTGGAATACATGAATAGACAACAAATCATCCCAAATTGAGGAGGTGGACTTTCAGAGCGACATTTATGATTTTTTCCCCTTTTCCTCTTTTTGTGAGTGTGTATGTGTATGCTTCTGTGTGAGATTTTGTCTGTATAGCTTTGCTTCCACCATTTGTCCTAGGGTTCTATCCGTCCTTTTTTTTTTTTTCTTTAAAAAAAAATTTTAAATTATTTTTTATTTTAATAACTTTATTTTATCTTACTTTATTTTATTTTATCTTCTTTCTTTCATTCTTTCCTTCCTTCCCTCCTTCCTCCCTCCCTCCTTTCTTTCTTTCTATCTTTTTCTTCCTTCCTTCCTTCCTTCCTTCCTTTCTACTTTTTCTCCCTTTTATTCTCAGCTGTGTGGATGAAAGGCTCTTGGTGCTGCAGCCAGGAGTCAGTGCTGTGCCTCCGAGGTGGGAGAGCCAAGTTCTTGACACTGGTCCACAAGAGACCTCCAGCTCCACATAATATCAAACGGCGAAAATCTCCCAGAGATCTCCATCTCAACACCAGCACCCAGCTTCACTCAACGACCAGCAAGCTACAGTGCTGGACACTCTATGCCAAACAACTAGCAAGACAGGAACACAACCCCACCCATTAGCAGACAGGCTGCCTAAAATCATAATAAGTCCAGAGACACACCAAAACACACCACCAGACGTGGACCTGCCCACCAGAAAGACAAGATCCAGCCTCATCCACCAGAACACAGGCACTGGTCCCCTCCACCAGGAAGCCTACACAACCCACTGAACCAACTTTAGCCACTGGGGACAGACACCAAAAACAACGGAAACTACAAACCTGCAGCCTGCGAAAAGGAGACTCCAAACACAGTAAGATAAGCAAAATGAGAAGACAGAAAAACACACAGCAGATGAAGGAGCAAGATAAAAACCCACCAGACCTAACAAATGAAGAGGAAATAGGCAGTCTACCTGAAAAAGAATTCAGAATAATGATGGTAAAAATGATCCAAAATCTTGGAAATAGAATAGAGAAAATTCAAGAAACCTGTTTAGTTCTTCTAAACATCTTTAGTTCTTCTAGGTCTTCTAGGACCTAGAAGAACTAAAGATGAAACAAGCAATGATGAACAACACAATATATGAAATTAAAAACACTCTAGATGGGATCAAAAGCAGAATAACTGAGGCAGAAGAACGGATAAGTGATCTGGAAGAGAAAAGAGAGGAAATAACTACTGCAGAGCAGAATAAAGAAAAAAAGAATGAAAAGAACTGAGGACAGTCTCAGAGACCACTGGGACAACATTAAATGCACCAACATTCGAATTATAGGGGTTCCAGAAGAAGAAGAGAAAAAAAAAAGGACTGAGAAAATATTTGAAGAGATTATAGTTGAAAGCTTCTCTGATATGGGAAAGGAAACAGTTAATCAAGTCCAGAAAGCACAGAGAGTCACATACAGGATAAATCCAAGGAGAAATACGCCAAGACACATATTAGTCAAACTGTCAAAAATTAAATACAAAGAAAACATTAAAAACAGTAAGGGAAAAACAACAAATAACACACAAGGGAATCCCCATAAGGTTAACAGCTGATCTTTCAGCAGACACTCTGCAAGCCATAAGGGACTGGTAGACATATTTAAAGTGATGAAGGAGAAAAACTTGCAACCAAGATTACTCTACCCAGCAAGGATCTCATTCAGATTTGATGGAGAAATGAAAACCTTTACAGACAAGCAAACGCTGAGAGAGTTCAGCACCACCAAACCAGCTTTACAACAAATGCTAAAGGAACTTCCCTAGGCAAGAAACACAAGAGAGGGTAAAGACCTACAATAATGAACCCAAAACAATTAAGAAAATGATAGTAGGAACATACATATCGATAATTACCTTAAGTGTAAATGGAGTAAATGCTCCCACCAAAAGACACAGATTGGCTGAATGGATACAAAAACAACACCAATATATATGCTGTCTACAAGAGAACCACTTCAGACCTAGAGACAATACAGACTGAAAGTAAGGGGATGGAAAAAGATATTCCATGCAAACGGAAACCAAAAGAAAGCTGGAGTAGCAATTCTCATATCAGACAAAATAGACTTTAAAATAAAGAATATTACAAGAGACAAAGAAGGACACTACATAATGATCAAGGGATTGATCCAAGAAGAAGATATAACAATTGTAAATATTTATGCACCCAACATAGGAGCACCTCAATACATAAGGCAAATACTAACAGCCATAAAAGGGGAAATCGACAGTAACACATTCATAGTAGGGGACTTTAACACCCCCACTTTCACCAATAGACAGATCATTCAAAATGAAAATAAATAAGGAAACACAAGCTTTAAATGATACATTAAACAAGATGGACTTAATTGATATTTATAGGACATTCCATCCAAAAACAACAGAATACATATTTTTCTCAAGTGCTCATGGAACATTCTCCAGGATAGATCATATCTTGGGTCCCAAATCAAGCCCTGGTAAGTTTAAGAAAATTGAAATTGTATCAAGTATCTTTTCTGACCACAACGCTATGAGACTACATAACAGTTACAGGAAAAGATCTGTAAAAAATACAAACACATGGAGGCTAAACAATACACTACTTAATAACGAAGTGATCACTGAAGAAATCAAAGAGGAAATCAAAAAATACCTAGAGGGGCTTCCCTGGTGGCGCAGTGGTTGAGAATCTGCCTGCTAATGCAGGGGACACGGGTTCAAGCCCTGGTCTGGGAGGATCCCATATGGCGTGGAGCAACTGGGCCCGTGAGCCACAACTACTGAGTCTGCACATCTGGAGCATGTGCTCCGTAACAAGAAGGCTGCAACAGTGAGAGGCCAACGCACCGTGATGAAGAGTGGCCCCCGCTTGCCACAACTAGAGAAAGCCCTCGCACAGAAACGAAGACACAACACAGCAAAAAAATATTTAATTAATTAATTAATTAATTAATTAACTCCTACCCGTAACATCTTCTTAAAAAAAAAAAAAACCTAGAAACAAATGACAATGGAGACACGATGACCCAAAACCTATGGAATGCAGCAGAAGCGGTTCTTAGAGGGAAGTTTATAGCAATATAATCCTACCTCAAGAAACAAGAAACATCTCAAATAAACAACCTCACCTTACACCTAAAGCAATTAGAGAAAGAAGAACAAATATCCCCCAAAGTTAGCAGAAGGAAAGAAATCATAAAAATCAGATCAGAAAGAAATGAAGGAAACGATAGCAAAGATCAATAAAACTAAAAGCTGGTTCTTTGAGAAGATAAAAAATATTGATAAACCATTAGCCAGACTCATCAAGAAAAAAAGGGAGAAGACTCAAATCAATAGAATTAGAAATGAAAAAGGAGAAGTAACAACTGACACTGCAGAAATACAAAAGCTCATGAGAGATTACTACAAGCAACTCTATGCCAATAAAATGGACAACCTGGAAGAAATGGACAAATTCTTAGAAATGCACAACCTGCCAAGACTGAATCAGGAAGAAATAGAAAATATGAACAAACCAATCACAAGCACTGAAATTGAAACTGTGATTAAAAATCTTCCAACAAACAAAAGCCCAGGACCAGATGGCTTCACAGGCGAATTCTATCAAGCATTTAGAGAAGATCTAACACCTATCCTTCTCAAACTCTTCCAAAATATACCAGAGGGAGGAACACTCCCAAACTCATTCTATGAGGCCACCATCACCGTGATACCAAAACCAGACAAGGATTTCACAAAGAAAGAAAACTACAGGCCAATATCTCTGATGAACATAGATGCAAAACTCCTCAACAAAATACTAGCAAACAGAATCCAACAGCACATTAAAAGGATCATACACCATGATCAAGTGCAGTTTATTCCAGGAATGCAAGGATTCTTCAATAGACACAAATCAATCAATGTGATACACCATATTAACAAATTAAAGGAGAAAAACCATATGATCATCTCAATAGATGCAGAGAAAGCTTTTGACAAAATTCAACACCCATTTATGATAAAAACCCTGCAGAAAGTAGGCATAGAGGGAACTTTCCTCAACATAATAAAGGCCATATATGACAAACCCACAGCCAACATCGTTCTCAACGGTGAAAAACTGAAAACATTTCCTCTAAGATCAGGAACAAGACAAGGTTGTCCACTCTCACCACTGTTATTCAACATAGTTCTGGGACTTTTAGCCACAGCAATCAGAGAAGAAAAAGAAATAAAAGGAATCCAAACTGGAAATGAAGTAAAGCTGTCACTGTTTGCAGATGACATGATACTATACATAGAGAATCCTAAAGATGCTACCAGAAAACTACTAGAGCTAATCAATGAATTTGGTAAAGTAGCAGGATACAAAATTAATGCACAGAAATCTCTGGCATTCCTGTACAGTAATGATGAAAAATCTGAAAGTGAAATCAAGAAAACACTCCCATTGACCATTGCAACAAAATGAATAAAATATCTAGGAATAAACCTACCTAAGGAGACAAAAGACCTGTATGCAGAAAATTATAAGACACTTATGAAAGAAATTAAAGACGATACAAATAGATGGAGAGATATACCATGTTCTTGGATTGGAAGAATCAACATTGTGAAAATGACTCTAGTACCCAAAGCAATCTACAGATTCAATGCAATCCCTATCAAACTACCACTGGCATTTTTCACAGAACTAGAACAAAAAATTTCACAATTTGTATAGAAACACAAAAGACCCCGAATAGCCAAAGCAATCTTGAGAACAAAAAACAGAGCTGGAGGAATCAGGCTCCCTGACTTCAGACTATACTACAACACTACAGTAATCAAGACAGTATGGTACTGGCACAAAAACAGAAAGATAAATCAATGGAACAGGATAGAAAGCGCAGAGATAAACCCATGCACATATGGTCACCTTATCTTTGATAAAGGAGGCAGGAATGTACAGTGGAGAAAGGACAGCCTCCTCAATAAGTGGTGCTGGGAAAACTGGACAGGTACATGTAAAAGTATGAGATTAGATCACTCCCTAACACCATACACAAAAATAAGCTCAAAATGGATTAAAGGCCTAAATGTAAGGCCTGGAACTGTCAAACTCTTAGAGGAAAACATAGGCAGAACACTGTATGACATAAATCACAGCAAGGTCCTTTTTGACCCACCTCCTAGAGAAATGGAAATAAAAACAAAAATAAACACATGGGACCTAATGAAACTGCAAAGCTTTTGCACAGCAAAGGAAACCATAAACAAGACCAAAAGACAACCCTCAGAATGGGAGAAAATATTTTCAAATAAAGCAACTGACAAAAGGATTAATCTCCAAAATTTATAAGCAGCTCATGCAGCTCAACAACAAAAAAACAAACAACCCAATCCAAAAATGGGCAGAAGACCTAAACAGACATTTCTCCAAAGAAGATATAAAGACTGCCAACAAACACATGAAAGAATGCTCAACATCATTAATCATTAGAGAAATGCAAATCAAAACTACAATGAGATATCATCTCACACTAGTCAGAATGGCCATCTTCAAAAAATCTAGAAACAATAAATGCTGGAGAGGGGGTGGAGAAAAGGGAACACTCTTGCACTGCTGGTGGGAATGTGAATTGGTACAGCCACTATGGAGAACGGTATGGAGGTTCCTTAAAAAACTACAAATAGAACTACCATATGACCCAGCAATCCCACTACTGGGCATATACCCTGAGAAAACCATAATTCAGAAAGAGTCATGTACCAAAATGTTCACTGCAGCTCTATTTACAATAGCCTGGAAATGGAAACAACCTAAGTGTCCATCATAAAGAAGATGTGGCACATATATACAATGGAGTATTACTCAGCCATAAAAAGAAACAAAATTGAGCTATTTGTAATGAGGTGGATGGACCTAGAGTCTTTCATACAGAGTGAAGTAAGTCAGAAAGAGAAAGACAAATACCGTATGCTAACACATATATATGGAATTTAAGGGAAAAAAATGTCATGAAGGACCTAGGGGTAAGACAGGAATAAAGACACAGACCTACTAGAGAATGGACTTGAGGATATGGGGAGGGGGAAGGGTAAGCTGTGACAAAGCGAGAGAGTGGCATGGAAATATATACACTACCAAATGTAAAATAGATAGCTAGTGTGAAGCAGCCACATAGCACAGGGAGATCAGCTTGGTGCTCTGTAACCACCTAGAGGGGTGGGATAGGGAGGGTGGGAGGGAGGGAGACGCAAGAGGGAAGAGATATGGGAACATATGTATATGTATAACTGATTCACTTTGTTATAAAGCAGAAACTATCACACCATTGTTAAGCAATTATACTCCAATAAAGATGTAAAAAAAAAAGAATGGGGAGAAGGGAAAAAAAGGATATGATGATTCTGATTTGGTTCCCTGTAATATCCTTGGAGAGATACAAGAACAGATTTCCTTTTTAATGTGGAGGAAGAGACAAGACTGCCTACTGAACAGTTTTTCTGAAATGCCACACTCTTCAGAGACTGAAACCTTGGGGTCCCCAATTTATTAGGATTGCAATATAACCTAAAATATTTTGGTTGAAGTGAAATGCAATACATGTACACCAGACACTTCCAAACTAGCAATTAAATTCTGATTTACCCTAGAAAACTATTTTCTTAACCTAGTGACACAATTTCAAAACAATGGATATGAAAATAAAACATTTTAGGGATTCTGAAAACCCAATTAGGACATGGGTTTTTGTTGTTTTTGTTGTCTAACTACCTATTATTTTTCCCAGAAGCAAGCCACTTGAAGTATCTAGGTCAGAAATGAAAATCTCTCCACACCAACTGAATCATAAATGCAAGCATTTAATGAAAGCTTCATTTCTTTACAATCTATGGAATACATTAGCCAGTTAATGTTTATCTTTTAAAGTGCCATGTCTTTTATTTATGATAAAAATATGTATATGCATGTGTGTATTCATGCCACATAAGTGGTGTACACTGATACATTTATCAAATTAATTTAAGCATGTAATAACCACAATGCCACAAAAATCCAGGCTTACAATTTGTTTATTGTTAATATCTGACATCAAAAGTTCCTGGAGTCTCAAAGCTGTAACCTAAATAATTAAAAAACAAATAAACAATTTATCGCTCAGTGCTCCAGAGTATCTAAACCTTCCACAAAGTGGGCTAAATGATTAAGCATAGGTTATAATAGTTAAAGGTACTGAATATTTGCATTCAGAACCAAGATAGCTCTAAAACAAGCAACTGGGTGAGTGGGAGAATCACGCAACCTGAAGCAGATAAATACACATCCAGAGCCCATGATGTCCACAAGATGAGTGTGGAAATAGGAATCTAAAACAGAGGGAGAATGACTCTTAAAGAAATACCTGTGTTATAAACTGCTTAACATCATGGCTTGCAACAAGCCATCATTTAATGGCCATTAACAGGACAACCAGCTAGCAATTACTCAGAAAGTGAATACTTTTCAAATTTGTGTGAACAATAATAATGTATGGATATGTATATAAGATAGATGTTAAGGGACTTCCCTGGTGGTCCAGTGGCTAAGACTCTGCACTCCCAGTGCAGAGGGCCCAGGTTTGATCCCTGGTCAGGGAACTAGATCCCACATGCATGCTGCAACTAAGAGTTCGCATGCCGCAACTAAAGATCCCGCATGCTGCAACTAAGAGCCGGCTCAGCTTAAATAAATAAATATTTTTTTTAAAAAAGATAGATGTTAAGACTGTTGTGGGAAGCCCCTTGCAGTCCTGCTTAAAGGAAGGACTTCATCCTTGAACAAAAGCTGAAGGTAGTTCTAAATATACGTTCTCCTATTCTCTGAGAGTAATGAAATGGGGCACAGCTCTCCTTTTGATAAAGACCCATGGAAGGGAATAAGGCTGAGCAGCAGTCCTTACCTCAGCTCCTAATCTCGAGTCCATTTCAGTCCCAAGCCATGTCCCAAGAAAAGAGAAGGTAGGGGTGGAATGAGGAGAAAGAAAATGGCTCCAGAATCAATCGAGGGCAGAGGCTAATCCTGCTAACCCGCTGATATGTTGTCTGGCCAGCACTGTGTTTTCAAATGGAGAAAATTTACATTTAAAATAAATACAGATTTCTAGCATTTCAGAAAAATTAGAAATCTCTGAGTTGCTATGCTCACTTCAGCCAGAGTTGAGTAGTTCTTGCTACCTTTAGATAGGGCAGGTGTTCTCTGGTTTACCACACTCCTCACCTCTCTCTATTTTGTTCCACCTGATCCACTTTATTCATGTGTGCTACTTGCCCAACCCTATAGGCATGAGGGTTTACCACTCTGGGATTAATGTACCTTCTAAAAGCGCCAAGCAAAACTGTCATGCGTTTACAAAAGATTCTATAATTTCCTGAGTTTCCAGTCTGCTCCAGGGTGAGCTGCAAGACATGGAACCTTGCCTATTTATAGTTTGTTCTCTCATAATCCATACAGTACATCAGTAAATGTTGCTTGTTAAAAGCTAAGTGTAGAATGGACCAGAATAACCCTCAAAGAGCTCTGAACATCTTTAGTTTACTCAAATCCAAACCTTTGGATCCTCGGTTGGCCTTAAACTGAAATAGTCCTGGATCGTTAAGGGATAACCAGTTGTGCCGACATGGAGGTCACAAATCAGACACCCTGCATGGGGGCAAGTTGATGTATGGTGGAAAAAGAACTTGACTAGTGCAAAGGAGAAAAAACTTCCCTCTACTATCCTAGGTTCTGTGGTTGGCCTAAGAATTCAACTGACATAAGACAGATTAACAAGAGAAAAACATGCAAATTTAGTTTAGTATTTTTATGTGCACATGGGAGTCATCAAAAGAAAAATGAAGACTCAAAGAAGCCATAAGCCTGAAAGCTTATGTATCTTTTTAAACAAAGAACAATGAATTGTGGGGATGTGACAAGACAAATGGTCTTAGGCCACAAATAATAAATTGTGGAACGGTGACTAGGAAATATATGGGGAACCTAATGGGAGATAAGGGTTATTTTAGGAGATTTGTTTGTACAGAACCATTTCACTGTTAAATCCCAGTCTCTGGTGATAAGAATGTTCTTCTCAGTACAAAGAGGGCACCTCTTTCATAGGACATTTTATGACCTGCTTTTAGGTACAAAGGGGGACGTCAGACAGCCCTTCCTGCATGTGCTGTTTCTCAAGCACCTTCAGCTCAAAATAAATGCCAAAGTGGCGTATTTTGGGGTGGCATGTTCTGAACCCCTTCACTAGGCATTAGAAGTCCCAGATGAATTGATTCCATAAATAAATGCTTACTTATTGGGACTTCCCTGGCGGACCAGTGGTTAAGACTCTGCATTTCCACTGCAGAGGGTGGGGGTTTGATCCCCGGCTGGGCAACTAAAATCCCACACACCTCGTGGTGCAGCCAAAAAAAACACAAATAAATGCTTATTTATTGCTTACTATGCACTAAGTACTGAGGATACAAACATGAATACAAGATCCTTTAAAGAGTTCAGCCCAGGGAGGATTCAAATAAATAGATAGTTTCAGTGAAAGCTATATGAACTTGAGCCTGTCATTTAACCTTTCCAAACTCTGTTTTTCACCAGAAAAAAGGGGTTGACATGTCTGTTTCTTGCTACAGTGAGAAACAGCTGAAATAATAAGACTGCACACTTTGCAAGCCATGAAACACAGGCAGCAAGATGACAGAATTGGATTCTTCCTGCCTTTGTTTCTTAGGACTGCAATATAATAGATTGCAGTCAAAAAGGTAAGCATGAGACACACCGCACTCCAAACAGAGTTTTACAAAGAAATGGCCCCAAAGAACCAGCTGCATGCCAATCAGACTCTGCAAGTAGATGGATGACACAAAGAAGAATCTGAGCATGGTTCAAAATACATTTCCTATAGTTGGGAGTAACAGAAGACTCTTGCCTGACTCACGCTAGAGGCATCTAAGGCAGAGTGTGGATGGTCCTGGGGAAATCTAGATGGTAAGAGAGGGTTTAACTAACTTGATTGTTTTGGTGGGGGATCGAAGAGGGAGCTGCCATGTTGGTACTGCATTACCCACTCTGAGCTTCCCTAAGCAAGAGAGACGGGATGTTTCCTGTTGACCAAAGTGAGTTATTCAGGACAGAGTGACCTCTGTTATTCTTGGGTCCTACAGAGTTGGGCCACATAGACGTATGAGGTGACCTTAGTAGAAGCTGGATGCACACCCAATGATATCTGAGGACTGAGCAAGGAGCTGCTTGTTAACACCTGGGTTACAGATGCATCCATGAAGGTAAAATGACCTACAGGAGAGAGAAACCCAGCAAGGGAAGAGTCCATGAGACTGCAACACAGGAGCAAGAGTCCATTTTTGTTCCAAGTCCCTGCCTTCCAGGATTTCCAAGAGAGGCTGGCATTAACCATCTGCCAAGTCAAAGAGCCAAAGCCAGCTAGCCAAGAGTCAACAGCCTTATCCTTTTATCTCTCCCCTCTCCCATGCTACATTTGACTCTAGGAAGGAGGCAAGCAGGGAACATGAAAGAGGAAGAGGAGACAAACTTGCTTCCTCTCCTACTGTAGGCTTCAGGCCAAAACAGGAGAGATTTCACATTTCAGGAAAGAGAGATTTGATGTTATATTTGCAGTTTTAACCTTACATGGCCCTGGACGTTGTCGAGACTGAATTAAAGTTGTGTTTATGACTTAAAATGACCATAGGACAGTTGTTTACCTTACAAACAGAAAAGACGTGGGAGTAGCCTAGATCTACACCTAGGGTCAGATGATTATCCCCCGCTAAGAAAGAATAAAGGGAAAGTAGGGAACATAAACAACGATGCATTTGATCAAAATGCACATGTCATTCACCATATGTATGTACCATATAAACAGGAATAATTCTGAGAAACAGCAGTGTTTTTTCCTCTTCTTGAAAAGCAGCTTTTAACAATGAACTATTGCCAAAATTGCCAAAATTGGCTATTATATGTCCTTATTCTTAAGACAAAATGTGGTTAAAGCCTATTGACAGAATAATAATGGCTATAGGTCATGGCAAAGATCTGAATTTGGAGCTCAACTGAAGAGCCTTGACAAAAATTGTATTAGGGGATTGTGAACCTCCCCAAGTAATGTTGATTGAGTTGCCCCCATCCCTTGAAATGTAGGCTTTCTTCAAATTTTGGAAACATGAGCAGTCGTATCATGCCTCATGCCTCAGTGCTCAAGTTTCTGTGATCTGTCAGTCAAGTGGAATCCTTAGAAGCACCAACTGGCCCCACTTGGCAATGAAATTGAGTGTAGATAGAATAATTATGCTATGCACCTGTGCCTCTATGCCACCCTAATAAAACTTCCAAAATAGTGTCCCCATCTTCCCCACCATCCTACTCAGGAAATTTAAATTTCTTATAAAGGAAATTAAAAAGAAAAGCTCTGTGATTCAAAGAAGGATTATACTCAAGATTCTGCCATTTGGAATATTCCTTTAAAAATTCAACTCTGCCCATTAAGTCATCCTGTGATTAACACATGGTTTAAATTGAAATCTGTCAAAGAAATTAAGTTTACTCCTTTACTTTAGCCTTGAAAAACATATACCTCCAGGGAGTCTTAGATATAAGTTGTGTATACAAAGCAGGCACTTTCTTTTTTATTAATTGAGAATTATAAGGGCGAAAAAGGGAAAGAAAATGTCCTCCTTCTCTCCAAAGATACTCTTCTAGACTTACAACCCTGAATCCTTCTCTCAGGTCCCTCCTTCCCACTCCTACATCTCCAAATTTTATCTAGAACAGTTTCAAGATTGATGAAACACCTTTCGTAGTTTCTGCTGTGTCGTCTTAAAGCTGTAATGCTTCTCTTTTAGAGAGTTACTGCTGCCTCCTTTGCCCCAACCACTTGTCACTGACAGCTATGTTTTCAAATCTTTAGTGTCATAAAGATCACTGACAATTAAACTCAACCAGAGTATTCGCTCAGTGTTTGGTGTCTGTCCTTCACCGTGCATTTTCCAAAGATCTTCTTATCCCAAAGTTAATTATGCCAAAAGACAGCAGATTGTCTGAACCTCAGGGGGGATTTTTCCCGATTGCCTTTTTGCTATTATTCTTAGAGGATTATTCTCTTTTTTTTTTTTTCCGGACGCGCAGGCTCAGCGGTCACAGCTCATGGGCCTAACTGCTCCGCAGCATGTGGGATCTTCCCGGACCGGGGCACGAACCCGTGTCCCCTGCATCGGCAGGCGGACTCTCAACCACTGTGCCACCAGGGAAGCCCTTAGAGGATTATTCTTGATCATTAGTTGAAAAAACTATCTTGAAAAGAAGATGAAATTTACAATAGAAGTTTTAAATTTTGAGAAGGTTCATATTTAATTAACATTATTAAATGGTATTAAAGCAAATATCTACACAGAAATATATCTTATCACATTTCACCATAGAGGCATACCAACAGGCTTAGAAGAAACTAGGACTATAAAGAGAAACACGTACTTCATCAATCCATTTGAACAGCTCCTCATATAATATTATATACTTAAAAGAAATATAAGGCGTGGGCCATGCTCTCAGAGATCATACAATCTAGATGAATGGATCTGAATCTTCTGAATTTCATAGACCAATAACTTGGAGAATAAAATATGGAAGGGACAGACATGATAGAGACATCAACTTTTTCTTCTGCCCAGCTAAACAATAAAAATGACTAACATTTACAGAGTGCACACTATGTGCCAGACATGGATATGAGGGCTTTATTTCATTTAGAATTTACAGCAACTGTTCTGACATTTTATAAATATATAAAACATTAATTATATATTTTATTATTGACATATATATAACTATATGTAGCATTGTGTGTGTGTGTGTGTGTGTGTGTGTGTATACTGTTATCATCCCCATTTTTCAGGAAACTGAAGTCCGCAAAAGTCAATGATCTCAGCCTCATCAGGATTTGAATACAACCAGTCTGGCTCCCAGAACCCTTAACAACCATACTTTCTCATATCAGTTAATTTCATTGTTTCATGAAAGAGCTTTGCCTTAATACTAAGAGAGTAAACAAGTCAACTAACTACAAAATAAAGATCTGTTAGATACAATGTATTGAGCTTTAGGACAAAACCTACATTGCCCTTATTTTTGTCATTTTGTATGGATCTATAAAGACTGGCATTTGGGAGCCATGGAACAACGTTAAAGAAACAAAACCTATACATAGAAAGTGCAATTAAAATATGAGCCTATGGGCTTCCCTGGTGGCGCAGTGGTTGAGAGTCCACCTGCCAATGCAGGGGACATGGGTTCGTGCCCCGGTCCGGGAAGATCCCACATGCTGTGGAACAGCTGGGCCTGTGAGCCATGGCTGCTGAGCCTGTGTGTCCAGAGCCTGTGCTCCGCAACGGGAGAGGCTACAACAGTGAGAGGCCCGTGTACCGCAAAAAAAAAAAAAAAAAAAGCTGATAGTGTCCATAGTGTAGGTCCATATACCTACACTATGATCCAGCATTTCCATTTCCATCAGAAATGTACACACATGTGAATCAAAAGTTATGTACCAAAATGTTCGAAGAAACTTCATTTATAATACCCCCAACACAACTGTCCATCTACAATAGAGTATATAAATAAATGTAGTGTATTTATAAATGAAATACTATACATCAGTGAGCAGGAATGTATGATTGCTGCATGAAACAACATGGGTGAATCTCACTAACACACAAAACTTTAGAGACAAAATTATACACACTGTATGATTCTATTTATATAAGTTTCAAAAACAGACAAAAAAAATCCGTGGTGATAGAAGTCAGGATAGTAATTACTTTTGGGGAGTAGTGTCTGGAAAAGGGGCATGAGAGAGGTTTAAAGGGTGCTAGTAGGTGTTCTGTTTCTTGATATGTGAGGAGTTACATGAGTGTGTTCAAAATTTGTGAAAATTCATTGAGCTGCACATATATAATTTGTGCATTTTTCTGAAAGTATGTTATATTAAAAAATAGATTACTTTAAAAAATACTATGCAAGCCAAACAAACATAATTGTTAAGTCTGGTAGAGTTCATGGGCCTACAGTTTGTGCCATTTATCCTGGGTCAAATTTCTGATTGAGCCAAACTGGTATATTCACTGTTCATACTCCTGTGTCATTTCCTTCCTTGGGCTTCTGCCTATATCCTCTACATGTCTGGAATTATCTCCCTGCACCTTTTTACCATCAGTCTTTCAACCCACTGTGGGCTCCACTTCTTTAATGATTTTATTGCTCACCTGAATCACACATCGGCTCTTTTTTTTTTTTTTTTTTTTTTGCGGTACGCAGGCCTCTCACTGTTGTGGCCTCTCCCGTTGCGGAGCACAGGCTCCGGACGCGCAGGTTCAGCGGCCATGGCTCATGGGCCTAGCCGCTCCGCAGCATGTGGGATCTTCCCGGACCGGGGCACGAACCTAACACTATCAGCTTTAATGGACACTATCAGGCAGCTTTCCAAGGTGGTTGCTCCTGTTTATACTCCCACCAACTGTAATTCACTGTAGTTTTAATGTGCATCCCCGTAATGATTATTGAGATGGCAACTTTCTTCAGATGTTTACTCACCATTTAGACAGCTTCTTTTATAAAGTTAAAGACTTTAACCTATTTTTCTACTGAGTTGTATCTCTTTCTTATTGCTATGTAGATATTCTATATTATGCATATCAGTCATTTGTGAAATATGTATTTTACATAGCAACCCTTCTCACACTCTTATTGGTGTCTTTTAACAAACAGAAATTTTTACTTTTTTTCTTTTAGATTTTTTTTTTGATGTGGACCATTTTTAAAGTCTTTATTGAATGTGTTACAATATTGTTTTATGTTTTGGTTTTTTGGCTGCGAAGCATGTGGGATCTTAGCTCTCTGACCAGGGATCAAACCTGCACCCCCTGAATTAGAAGTTAAAGTCTTAACCACTGGACCTCGAGGGAAGCCCCCAGAAGTTTTTACTTCTAACTTATGGCTAGTGTTGTTGCAACCTTTTAAAGAAATCTTTGCTTCCCCAAGATCATGAAGATATTCTTCTATGTTCTCTTCCTTATTATTGTTTTACTTTTCATATTACATACACAATCCATTTGGAAGTGATTTTTATATATTGTGTAAGGTAGAGATCAAGATTTATTTTTGGGAGGGAGACCATCAAGATGGCGGAGGAGTGAGACATGGAGATCGCCTTCCTCCCCAGAAATACATCAGAAATACATTTACATGTGGAACTCCTACAGAACACCTACTGAACGCTGGCGGAAGACCTCAGACCTCCCAAAAGGCAAGAAACTCCCCACGTACCTGGGTAGGGCAAAAGAAAAAAGGAAAAACAGAGACAAAAGAATAGGGATGGGACCCGTACCAGTGGGAGGGAGCTGTGAAGGAGGAAAGGTTTCCACACACTAGGAGCCCCTTCGTGGGCGGAGACTGCGGGTGGCGGGGGTGGGGGGGAAGCTTCGGAGCTGCGGAGGAGAGCACAGCAACAGGGGTGCGGAGGGCAAAGCGGAGAGATTCCTGCACAGAGGATCAAGAGAAGGAAAAGACCTACAATAACAAACCCAAAACAATTAAGAAAATGGGAATAGGACATACATATCAATAATTACCTTAAATGTAAATGGATTAAATGCTCCAACCAAAAGACATAGACTAGCAGAATGGATACAAAAACAAGACCTGTATATATGCTGTCTACAAGAGACCCACTTCAGACCTAGGGACAGATACAGACTGCAAGTGAGGGGATGGAAAAAGATATTCCATGCAAATGGAAATCAAAAGAAAGCTGGAGTAGCAATTCTCATATCAGACAAAATAGACTTTAAAATAAAGACTATTACAAGAGGCAAAGAAGGACACTACATAATGATCAAAGCATCAATCCAAGAAGAAGATATAAGAACTGTAAAATTTTTGCACCCAGCATAGGAGCACCTCAATACAGAAGGCAAATGTTAACAGCCATAAAAGGGGAAATCAACAGTAACTCAACCATAGTAGGAGACTCTAACACCCCACGTTCACCAATGTCCAGCTCATCCAAAATGAAAATAAACAAGGAAACATAAGGTTTAAATGACACATTAAACAAGATGGGTTTAATTGAAATTTATAGAACATTCCATCCAAAAACAACAGAATACACTTTCCTCTCAAGTGTTCATGGAACATTCTCTAGGATAGATCATATGTTGAGTCACGAAGCAAGCCTCGGTAAATTTAAGAAAATTGAAATCGTACCAAGTATCTTTTCCGACCACAATGCTATAAGACTAGATATCAATTACAGGAAAAAAACTGTAAAAAACAGTTTTTTACAGACCTGTATGAAGAAAACTATAAGACACTGATGAAAGAAATTAAAGATGATACAAACCAGATGGCTTCACAGGCAAATTCTATCAAATATTTAGGGAAGAGCTAACACCTATCCTTCTCAAATGCTTCCAAAATATAGCAGAGGGAGGAACACTCCCAAACTCATTCTACGAGGCCACCATCACCGTGATACCAAAACCAGACAAGGATTTCACAAAGAAGGAAAACTACAGGCCAATATCTCTGATGGACATAGATGCAAAACTCCTCAACAAAATACTAGCAAACAGAATCCAACAGCACATTAAAAGGATCATACACCATGATCAAGTGCAGTTTATTCCAGGAATGCAAGGATTCTTCAATAGACACAAATCAATCAACGTGATACACCATATTAACAAATTAAAAGAGAAAAACCATATGATCATCTCAATAGATGCAGAGAAAGCTTTTGACAAAATTCAACACCCATTTATGATAAAAACCCTGCAGAAAGTAGGCATAGAGGGAACTTTCCTCAACATAATAAAGGCCATATATGACAAACCCACAGCCAACATCGTTCTCAACGGTGAAAAACTGAAAACATTTCCTCTAAGATCAGGAACAAGACAAGGTTGTCCACTCTCACCACTGTTATTCAACATAGTTCTGGGACTTTTAGCCACAGCAATCAGAGAAGAAAAAGAAATAAAAGGAATCCAAACTGGAAATGAAGTAAAGTTGTCACTGTTTGCAGATGACATGACACTATACATAGAGAATCCTAAAGATGCTACCAGAAAACTACTAGAGCTAATCAATGAATTTGGTAAAGTAGCAGGATACAAAATTAATGCACAGAAATCTCTGGCATTCCTGTACAGTAATGATGAAAAATCTGAAAGTGAAATCAAGAAAACACTCCCATTGACCATTGCAACAAAATGAATAAAATATCTAGGAATAAACCTACCTAAGGAGACAAAAGACCTGTATGCAGAAAACTATAAGACACTGATGAAAGAAATTAAAGATGATACAAACAGATGGAGAGATATACCATGTTCTTGGATTGGAAGAATCAACATTGTGAAAATGACTCTACTACCCAAAGCAATCTACATATTCAATGCAATCCCTATCAAACTACCAATGGCATTTATCACAGAACTAGAACCAAAAATTTCACAATTTGTATGGAAACACAAAAGACCCCAAATAGCCAAAGCAATCTTGAGAAAGAAAAACAGAGTGGGAAAAATCAGGCTCCCTGACTACAGACTATTCTACAGTGCTACAGGAATAAAGACAGTATGGTACTGGTACAAAAACAGAAATACAGATCAATGGAGCAGGATAGAAAGCCCAGTGATAAACCCAAGCACATATGGTCACCTTATTTTTGATAAAGGAGGCAAGAATATACAATGGAGAATAGACAGCCTCTTCAACAAGTGTTGCTGGGGAAACTGGACAGCTACATGTAAAAGAATGAAATTAGAACACTCCCTAACACTATACACAAAAATAAACTCAAAATGGATTAAAGACCTAAATGTAAGACCAGACACTATAAAACTCTTAGAGGAAAACATAGAACACTCTATGACATAAATCACAGCAAGATCCTTTTTGACCCACCTCCTAGAGAAATGGAAATTAAAACAAAAATAAACAAGTGGGACCTAATGAAACTGCAAAGCTTTTGCACAGCAAAGGAAACCATAAACAAGACCAAAAGACAACCCTCAGAATGGGAGAAAATATTTGAAAATGAAGCAACTGACAAAGGATTAATCTCCAAAATTTACAAGCAGCTCATGCAGCTCAATATCAAGAAAACAAACAACCCAATCCAGAAATGGGCAGAAGACCTAAACAGACATTTCTCCAAAGAAGATATATAGATAGCCAACAAACACATGAAAGGATGATCAACATCACTAATCATTAGAGAAATGCAAATCAAAACTACAATTAGATATCACCTCACCCCAGTCAGAATGGCCATCATCCAAAAATCTACAAACAATAAATGCTGGAGAGGGTGTGGAGAAAAGGAAACCCTCTTGCACTGTTGGCGGGAATGTGAATTGATAGAGCCACTATGGAGAACAGTATGGAGGTTCCTTAATAAACTAAAAATGGAACTACCATACGACCCAGCAATCCCACTACTGGGCATATACCCTGAGAAAACCATAATTCAAAAAGTGTCATGTACCACAACGTTCATTGCAGATTTATATACAATAGCCAGGACATGAAAGCAACGTAAGTGTCCATCGACAGATGAATGAATAAAGAAGATGTGGCACACATATACAATGGAATATTACTAAGCCATAGAAAGAAATGAAATTGAGTTATTTGCAGTGAGGTGGATGGATCTAGAGACTGTCATACAGAGTGAAGTAAGTCAGAAAGAGAAAAATAAATACCATATGCTAACACATATATATGGAATCTAAAAAAGAAAAAAAGGTTATGAGGAACTTAGGGGCAGGACAGGAATAAAGACACAGATGTAGAGAATGGACTCGAGGACACAGTGACGGGGAAGGGTAAGCTGGCACAAAGTGAGAGAGTGGAATGGACATATATACCCTACCAAATGTAAAATAGATAGCTAGTGGGAAGCAGCAGCATAGCACAGGGAGATCAGCTTGGTGCTTTGCGACCACCTAGAGGGGTGGGATAGGGAGGGTGGAAGGGAGACGCAAGAGGGAGAAGATATGGGGATATATGTATATATATAGCTGATTCACTTTTTTATAAAGCAGAAACTAACACACCATTGTAAAGCAATTATACTCTGATAAAGATGTTTAAAAAAAAGAGAGATTTATTTTTTTCCATATGGTTATCTAATTCCCCCAGAAACTTTTTTTTTTTTAATTATCCTTTACGCACTGAACTACAATGTCACCCTCATCATGAATCAAGTGAACAGTCTATGTGGTTTTTTGTTTTGGGACTCTGTTCTATTTGTCTATTACAATGCTTTATATCTGGTAGTGCGTAAGTCCTCCAACTTTGTTCCTTTTCAAGATTGCCTTGGTCATTCTTGATCCTTTGTTATTTTCAGGTAAATTTTATAATTGACTCATTAATTCTCATATATAGAAAGAAAATGGAATTTTATTGAATCTACAGGTCAGTTTGTGGAAAATTTGCACCTTTACAATATTGAGTCTTCTAACCTATGTACATGGTATATGTCCATGTTTATTTAGGGTTACTATAATTTCTTAAATATTGCACAGCATACTTTTAAAAACTGAAGATTTCATGTACAAATAAGGATTTTTAGCTTCTCTTGAAAATAAAAATGTCAGTTTAATACTTCTGTGTGGCAATAATAGGCAGGAGTTGCCCACTGTAACTGGGACATGTGTTCTCCAACTCATCACAGTTCCTACCACAAACCCAATGCATGAATCTGGACTCACGACTGACTTCACTCATTTATTGTATCTGCTGGGCCACTAGCTATGGCTAAAAAATAAAAAAATAAGGAAGGAAAATAGTGAAAAATAAGGTTCATTTACTCATTCTTTCAATATTTATTGAATGCTAATTATGTGTCAAGCACTACACTACATGTCGGGATATACCCATGAACAAAAACGACAACAAAACAGTTATTTTTGTGTTTTAACCCAAAGGCCTTTAATACCATCATTTTAATCAGAATTATAACAATGTTGAAAATTTTTAACAAGAAAATATTTTACGTGGCAACCTTCATTCAGCCAATTAAAGGGAGTGTGGCTGATAGAAGAGTGAGCACACAGAATGAAGACACAGGAAAAACCCCAAAAGAACATGGAAAAGGAGCCTGTAGCTGTTCTGTCATATTAACCGATAAGTTCTCAAATACACCAGGACACCAGACTACTCTGGGTTCACGACATTCTCAAAATAAAAGACACAAAATGCCCTGCTAAAATGAACAATGTGGACAAAGTCTTCGCTCCTAGGAAGCTTCCTTTCTACTGGCAGCATACTTAGGTTGGAAACAGACCAAGAAGTTCATTGAATTTCAATTTCAGGAATTCTGGCATTATTCTCCTGCTAATGGGCAATCAGTGGAGTTTTGCTACCTGTTATTCTAGGTTTCTTAGAATACTCATAGAAGTCTGTTTCTTCACTGGATCCTAGGTTTGAAATAAATCAACCATGACCCTTAGCTCAGTGAGTAACTGGGTTTCTGTGAATAGGGAAAGAAAAGAAGGGAAAAAAAACTCCATCATCCAATGAACTTTTAGAATACAAAGGGACAGTCCAGGGTGAGGTGTATTTATTTCTTTCACCAAGAACTCAAAGCACCTTTCCACTCAGCTCAGTTTGACTTTCCATTCTAGTCAGTAGTATAATATCAAGATGTGTGTGTGCACGTGTGTGTGTGTGTGTGTGTGTGTGTGTGTGTGTGTGAGATTGGGCAGAGAAAGAGACAGTGAAAGGGAAGTACAATCCAGTTGTTACTAATAGATTGCTACATTTTCCCTCATGTAAATATATTTTAGCCTTCTCTTTCTCCTGTGTCTTATGTCATGTCTTGGCAACCAATCAGCTCTACCAGAGGCAAGCCCATTAACTCTTCAGCTCTCTAGCGTACCATTCAGACTTTTCAGTGCATTTCTGGTGCTCTACTCTCTAAGTGGACCATACAAGGATTCTAGTTAGTTCAATACACTAGTGATTCATAAAACAATTCCCTGAAGGTTTGCAAGGGTTAACCTGTAACCCTGTCTAAACATTTGGCTTAGTGCAAGGTATTGACTGAGAAAATGAGGAGAATAGAGACCAATATGTCATTAACTAGCACAAAATTCTAGTGACATAAGCAAAAAACAGACAATATTATTTAGTATACAAAAGGAAAAACTAAGAACTCCAAGAACTTTTTGTCCACAGTCACACAATAAGCTGACCTCAGAGCCAAAACTGTTTCCAGGTCTCCAAATGTTCCATCTGGAGCTCTGCCTATGGTTTCCTCCAAATCCAAACTCATGTAGGGAAGTGGTGGATGGAAGTGAGTGATGGGGCAGAGGTTAACACAAGAATCCTTGCGAGCCCTTCCAGGTCCAAAATTCTGTCTTTTTTTTTTTTTTTTTCATTTCTCTGAAATGCAAATGCTGGTCTGTTCCACTGTAAAACCTCCTTGAGATGAAACAGAATTTTAAGTAGAATCTGTAAAACAATCCCTTCCAAATTTCCTTCCTGGCCAGTAGTTACAGTCACCTCTGACCACACCAAACCCAGCATCCTTTCCACATTTTACCTCAGTTCCCATCAGCATGTTTGCAACTTCCCATAGTTTATTTTCATCTCTCTCCAGCAAACAAGGCCTCTTGTGAAATGAGAGAAGACAGGGTCAGCACACACACACACTTGCTTGTTGGCTCGGCAGAAAACACCGCACAGAGCCAGGGAAGCTTGCGTGGAGGCTGCCAGGAGGCCACACAGCTAATTTACACGCTGGTACTGCAGTTGGATTTCTTATGAGACAGAAGTCTCAAGTTTAAATCACTCTGTGGTTGGAAAGGAAGTTGAGAATAAAGAGGGTGGGGGAACTACCATGACTTTGTAATCCAACTCTGACCAACCTCTTCGTGCCGAAGTACAGAATAATAAATTTTGGAGCTGGAAATGGTCCACCTCACATCTTATCAATGAGAAAACTGAGGCAAACAGGGACGTGACCTATCCCAGGCCACATGACTCATGAGCTGCACAGTCAGTGGGTGAGGGCATTTCAAGAATAAAGAACAGAGAGAGGCTCACGTTCCCTCAGAAAATGAGTATTTGTTTTAAGGATGCACGGGGCAGGGAACTTCCTTTGTAGCACAGACACACTTCATTGAGCACTAAACACTACAGATACATAAGAGCAGCTCTAGTAAATATATCCCAGTCTGCTAATTTCACAATGGCAAACATGCCTTAGATGTTGGCATCTGTCTGCCTGCTCCAGTCTTTTGCTTTTGTGGGCACTAACTACTCTCTTCTCTGCCTTTGCTTTTACTGCTTTTGTTCCTATGAACACATAACTCTTTATTCTCCTGCCTGCTTCTTAATTCCTTCTTCCCAGGGCTTCTGCTTCCTGAGCAGCCTTTCTGACTTATTTTCTATGTGTCTCCTGATTTCTGCCTACTGACACACAGTTGACTACCCTTGGATAGACTTACATTCAAGTTCTGGGAGGGAGGATCTGATGGGTTCACTTAGTAACTCTCCAGTAGTTCTACAGAGTTCTGTCACCAGACTTCAAGATTATTACAGATGATGGCCACAGGAAGATGTCCTTCCCTGGTCAATCAGAATAGACTAGAGAGACAAAGCTGAGTAGTCATCTTTCCTCAGAATGGGGTTTTGGGCATGGAAAACACTTGGAGCATAATAGAGTCCTCCTCAAATTAGTGCTTTGGACTAGATTCCATGTCTCTCTCAGTTATGTAGCATACCAGTAGTAAATAAGAGAATATTTCTGGAGCCAGGCTGCCTGGTTTTAATCTGATCACCATTACTTTCTGGCAAGCTATGCTTTAGAAAAGTTATACAAGCTCAGATTCTTTACAATAGAAATTATAATATTGTCTGTTTTATAGGGTTGTGGGAAGACTAGGGTAATTTATATAGAATGTTTAGAAGAGTATCTAGTGCGTAAGTGCTCAATGTTAGATATTATTGTTATTATTATTATTATACGGTTTCTTTTTCCATAGCACCTCTAATGGGTTTTTTGTTTGTTTCGTTTTGACTGCACCACGCAGCTTGTGGGATTTCAGTTCCCCAACTAGGGATCGAGCCCAAGCCCCTTGCAGTGGAAGCGCAGAGTCTTAACCACTGGACCATCAGGGAAATCCCAACTGTAATGGTTTTAAAATAGATCTGTAAATTCTTTGACACTTTTTCCATGCAAAAAAAATGGAGTCTAATTCTTCTTCTTTGAATATGGTCCATTTTAGTGACTTTCTAATGTGCAGAATGCAATAAAAGTGATGATGCATGATTTCTAAGCCTAGATCAGGGAAGGCAATATAGTTTCTGCCTTGTTGGAATTCTTGTTTTTGGAATTCAGCCATCTTATTGTGAGGAATATCATGACCCACGGAGAGGCCATGTCGAGGTGTTCCAGCTCTCAGCCTGGGCTAAGGTCTCAGTCAACAACCAGCATCAGCCACCAGATATGTTAGTGAATGAACCTCAGCTAACCACAGCCCTCAGCTTTCAAGTCTTCTACCAAAGGTCTCAGACTTCCTGGTGCAGAGTAAGTGATCCACTACAAGCCTTGTTTGAATTCCTAACCCAAAGAATCTATGAGCATCATTAATGGTTGATATACAGCACTTAGTTTGGAGGTAATTTAGGCAGTCATAATAAGTGGAACAGCCCCTTTATTTCTTTACCTCTATGACAGCACTGTTCATGGTGACTTTTACAGGAATCAGGTGACATTAAACTATCTCTAAAGCTAGGCCTCTATACTGCAGTTCTTCTTAACCAGAGGGGAGATTATAATGGTCTAGGAGTTTTATTAAAAATACATAACCCAGGTCCCATACCCAGACATGCTGAACAGCAGATATGGGATAAAGACATGTGTAATTTGGAAATGTTCCTCATTTAACTCCAACAAATCTCCACAAGGGGAGACCACTGACATACCTAGCCCCCACAATGAATCTGAAGGGAAAGAGCTGAAGACCTCACCCATACTCAATAGGAGTTTACTGAAAATCTCTACGTGTCTGGCTCTGCTGCCTGGGGCCCTAACAGGAAGACCACACTCCATTCTGGGAAAGAATTAGAAGTAAATTTGGTATTTTTGGTGCATAAGCTTCTCTTGATGCGATCCAAGTCAGGAATGGAAGATACCAAACTACAGATTTTAATTGTGAATTTCTAATATATTAGCATCAATCCATCAATTCTTTCCTTCAAAATCTGGAGAGCTAGGAACGAGACAAAGATGTCCACTCTCACCATTTCTATTTTACATTGTACTAGAGACTCTCTCCAGGGCACTCAGGCAAGAAAAAGAAATAAAGGCATCTAGATTAGAAAGGAAGAAGTAAAACCATCTCTATTTGAAGGTGACCTGATTTTACATACAAAATCTGAAGAGTTTAATAGCATGCCTTTCTGGGCTTTGAAGACCAAAAGGAGCTTCTCTCTAGCTCCCTCTACCACTCCTCAGACTAGTGATTCTCAAATTTTAGTGTGCAAAAGTGAGTTGTTAAATAGGAATTCTTAAGCCCAATTCCCAGAGATTCTGATATACTAGCCTAGGAAACTTTTAAAAATCACCCCAAGGGGCTTCCCTGGTGGCGCAGTGGTTGAGAGTCCGCCTGCCGATGCAGGGGACATGGGTTCGTGCCCCGGTCCAGGAAGATCCCACATGCCGCAGAGCGGCTGGGCCCGTGAGCCATGGCCACTGAGCCTGCGCGTCTGGAGCCTGTGCTCCGCAACGGGAGAGGCCACAACAGTGAGAGGCCCGCGTACTGCAAAAAAAAAAAAAAAAAACAACAACAACAACAACAACAAAAACCCACCCCAGGAAGTCTAATGCAGGTGAATTTTAGACCAGACTTTGTAAAACACAGACTTTGTAAATCTCTGAGAGGTCATTTAGTACAGTGATTAAGAGTGCAGTGTCTAGAAGTCAGTTGCCTGGGTTCAATTCCTGGCGCTTCTACTTTTTGTGTGAACTTGCACATGATACTTAACCTCATTGTGCCTCAGTTTCTTTGACTGTAGAATAGGATTAATGATGGTGCCTACCTTACAGGCTTGATACGAGCATTAAATGCATTAACGTATATGGAGTATCAGAATAACAAGTGCACTTATTGTCAATTATTTGCAGTAGGGGACTTACTTAGCTGTCCCTGGAAGCTAGACCTTGCCTATAGACAACTACAACAAGATTCTTACAGTGACACCAGTAAGTATGGGAAGAAGTACATTAGGCGCTGCTTCTCTGTCCATCTTCTTTTCTCTTCTCACTTTCCCCTGCCCCTCAGAAAAGCTGTGGCCGATAGACACATTTTATTAGAAATCAAATTAAAGGGACTTCCCTGGTGGCGCAGTGGTTAAGAAACCGCCTGCCAATGCAGGGGACACGGGTTTGAGCCCTGGTCCGGGAAGATCCCACATGCTGTGGAGCAGCTAAGTCCATGCGCCACAACTACCGAGCCTGCGCTCTAGAGCCCGCGAGCCACAACTACTGAAGCCCACGTGCCTAAAGCCCGTGCTCTGCAACAAAGAGAAGCCACCGCAGTGAGAAGCCCGTGCACCGCAACGAATAGTAGCCCCCACTCGCCACAACTAGAGAAAGCCCGTGCGCAGCAACAAAGACCCAACGCAGCCAAAAATAAATTAATTAAAAAAAAAAAAGGAAAGAAATCAAATTAAGGCATGAGCCAGTCAATCCTGCTAGAGTTTAAGTCCTTCCATGCCTTCAGGACCATTTCTAATTTCCAATTTGATCATCATAATTGTCAGGTTACCAGGGTTTGGGTCTTTCCACCATTATTATTTTGATCTATGTTGTTGGTGAATTTGGGTTTCCTTTTTTTTTTTTTTTACAGTGCATTTCACCAAGAGTTCATTTCCAAATGCAAACATGAGAACTAATATTCCTGAAACTTTATGACTCATAAAATGTACTTCTCCCCCTTCCCCCTCATTCATTAGCATGATAGCAAATCTTTAACAGATTGCCTTGCACCTAGGGAGGCGGCTCTCAGTGCTCACATAAATAATTTATACTGATCAACACTTGCTCAAATTAATGGAGATGATAATGCTGTAAAGAAAGCATTTTACTGTGTTTCAAGTCTATTCACAAGAGGAACATTATTAGTATTCCTAGATATGTAGGGAACCTGATAGTTGAAAGTTCAAAATAGTCACAGTTTATTTTTTTTTTTAACTTCTTGATAGTCAGCAAAGAACAGCATTTTCTTATAGTGCAAGGTCTATTATATACTAGGTATTCTTAATATCTCACTGGCAGAAATAGCTCTCTCGTATTATGACGCTGCTGCAATTTTTCTATCAGCCAACAACTGTCGTTTCCTGAAGTAGCAGAACCCGAAAAAAATGCAGCAGCTCAGACAGAAGGAATCTGAGTGGGCTGGTGATTCATGCATCCTCAGGAAGAGGGTTGGACATGACCTCTGAGACACCTGTCAACCCTGTTTTTTGTTTTTCTACCATTCTACTCAAACGCTAATTTATAGTCAAATATCAGTCGTACCTCAAAAACAAACAAGATGTTTTCACTCCCTCTCCCCACTTCTAATGTTTTGGCTTTAAACTTTCCCCCACAAAGTTGATCAGACATGTATACAAGTTAAATTTAAGTTACTTTATTCATGCAATTCTTTGAGGCCCATAACAGCTATAGAATGTGTTTGGGTAGCATTAAAGCAAAACTCCAAACTAAATATAGCTCTGGAGTTGAAGTCTGTATTTCACCTAGAGTGCAAGACAACACTATTTGCTCCTTGGGAGGGAGAAGAAAGGATGTATTATTGACCTTAAGTGACCTATTTTTTTTTTTTTTTTTTTTTTTTTTTGCGGTACGCGGGCCTCTCACTGTTGTGGCCTCTCCCATTGCGGAGCACAGGCTCCGGACACGCAGGCTCAGCGGCCATGGCTCACGGGCCCAGCCGCTCCGCGGCATGTGGGATCTTCCCGGACCGGGGCACGAACCCGTGTCCCCTGCATCGGCAGGCAGACTCTCAACCACTGCGCCACCAGGGAAGCCCAAGTGACCTATTTTTGATCCTTTGTAAGGATGCAAAGTTGGCAGCTGGGTATTTGTGTGCTAAACTCCGCCCCCTTGGCCACATACCATATTTGGAGGAACTTGGAGGCACTTCCTATTTGGCATTATGACCCAGGGCCAGAAACTGCAATTTAGGCAGAACTAGAGCAACAATATCTGCAAGTAGGATTGGCACCTCCTAAAAGCCATCATCCCCTGCTGCCAAGAAACTTAGAACCCAAAATTAGGCAGAGAGCAGTAGGGAAGCTGAGGCATTTCATTAAAGAGACACAGCCCTTCTGTGTACCATGTATTGCTGTTTGAGCTCACCTTCACAATTTCTCATGTATCTGTGCCTGGCTTCCCTTCTCTCTCACACACACACACTCTCCTGGGGGTGAGAGGAGTGGCTCAGACTCAGAACTAGAGTTCTTCGAAGTGGTGACATCATTACAAATCTAAGGAATTCTGTGAGCTGAACTTTCTAAAATTAATCCATCTAAAAGCTTAAACAGGGAATACCTATTTCATCTTGAAGGAGACTTTTCCCACTTTGCAAAATTACCTGGTTAATTAATTCAGGCCTGGTAGTAATAGAACTAATTTAAAACCAAAATATCCATCATGGAACAGAACTAGATCTGCTGTTTTTATCAAGGTAATTACCAGGATAATTGCCAAACTTTCCCTTCTTTTGTTTTATTCCATATAAGCCAAGCTTGCTGGTTTATATGCACTATATATACATATTTCCTTGTATTAAAAAACAAATGTGTTGAGAACAAATTTATAGTCAGAAATTTCCATCCCAGAAGTAAGGATAAGAAAGAAAACAAGAGCTGTGTTCCCAATCCAGGCTGTTGGCTTTATGTAAATTAATGAAAACTTTATTTAAAAACCTATGTCCTGGGAGTTCCATGGTGGCACAGTGGTTAAGAATCCGCCTGCCAATGCAGGGGACAAGGTTCAATCCCTGGTCTGGGAAGATTTCACATGCCGTGGAGCAACAAAGCTCATGTGCCACAACTACTGAGCCTGTGAGCCACAACTACTGAGCCCGCATGCCACAACTACTGAAGCCTGTGCGCCTAGGGCCTGTGCTCTACAACAAGAGAAGCCACCGCAATGAGAAGCCCATGCACCGCAACGAAGAGTAGCCCCCACTCGCTGCAACTAGAGAAAGCCCGTGCGCAGCAATGAAGACCCATTGCAGCCAAAAATAAAAATTAATTAATTAATTAAAAAAAAAAACCTATATCCTTATTGTACCTATATTCAGAGGGTTTCTATATATTGTAATAAAACCTTTTTATGGCAAATATCGACAAAATAATAAATTGATAAATGAGTGAAAGTTAGGATGATTATACAATTTCAAGCCACTTCCAAGGGTGACTGAAGTTTGACAAATTCCCTCCTTCCCATCTATGAAAGGATTTGGGAAGGTGTTCTTCCCCTTCCAGTATGGCTCTTCATTCTGTGAGTCCTAAGGAGCTGGGCTATTGGAGTTCCTAAACAGGTATCCTTCAGTTACATCTGGCTGTTGAGCTGGCCTGAGACTCCTGCAATACTTCTTAACTCTGAGTCACCATCCACAAAGTCAATGACTAATACACCATGCTAAAAGGAAGTCTTAGAGAATTTTCTTCAAAGCGAGGGCCTCAATCTCAAATACCCACAGGAACCAGGTAGGTAATGTACAGCAGTGAGCGAGGAAGGGACAATTGGAAAGTATGAGCCCCAGTTATTTCTGTAGTCTCTCCCTAACTCCATCCAATTTTTGCCATGAGAGACTATAGGCTCAATATTGCTATGTTTCCTCATTTTTAAGAGACTTCAGAAATCTGCTTTTATTGATATTTGCTGATTCATAAATATTTACAACAAATTTGGGATTTTGTAAAACATTGTGCTGGGAAATCAAAACACATCTGTGATAATTATCACCAATTTATGATCTGTGGTTTGTAGTGTCATCCTCTGCACACATAGACACACATGGGCACACACATGTGTGCATACCCACCCACCTATAAACAGCGATACAGCCTGGGAGTTGAACTGGTCAACTTTCAATCATCCTTGGAAACAGCTTGAAATTGTATAACAGTCCTAAACTTTCATTCATTTATCAATTTATAATTTTGTAGATATTTGCCAGGAAAAGATTTTATTATAATTTATAGAAAAACACTGAACATAGATACAATGAAGACATAGAGTTTTTTTAAATTTAATTGAAGTATAGTTGATTTACAGTATTGTGTTAGTTTCAGGTGTACAGCAAAATGATTTGGTTATGCATATATACATATATTCTTTATTTTTAAAAATTCTTTTCCACTATAGGTTATTACAAGATATTGAACATAGTTCCCTATACTATACAGTAAATCCTTGTTGTCTATCTATTTTATATAAGGTAGTATGTATCTGTCAATCCCATACTCCTAATTTTTCCCTCCCCCCCTTCTCCTTTGGTAACCATAAGTTTGTTTTCTATGAGACATAGATTTTTTTTTTTTTTTTTTTTTTTTTTTTTTTTTACGGTACGCAGGCCTCTCACTGTTGTGGCCTCTCCCGTTGCGGAGCACAGGCTCCGGACGTGCAGGCTCAGCGGCCATGGCTCACGGGCCCAGCCGCTCTGGGGCATGTGGCATCTCCCCAGACCAGGGCACGAACCCGTGTCCCCTGCATCGGCAGGCGGACTATCAACCACTGCGCCACCAGGGAAGCCCGAGACAGTTTGGTTTTTTTTTTTTTTTGCTTTATAACAAATTTAATCAGTTATACATATACATATGTTCCCATATCCCCTCCCTTTTGCGTCTCCCTCCACCCTCCCTATCCCACCCCTCCAGGCGGTCACAAAGCACCGAGCTGATCTCCCTGTGCTATGCGGCTGCTTCCCACTATCTATCTACCTTACTTTTGGTAGTGTATATATGTCCATGCCGCTCTTTCCCTTTGTCACAGCTTACCCTTCACCCTCCCCATATCCTCAAGTCCATTCTCTAGTAGGTCTGTGTCTTTATTCCTGTCTTACCCCTAGGTTCTTCATGACATTTTTTTTTCTTAAATTCCATATATATGTGTCAGCATACAGTATTTGTCTTTCTCTTTCTGACTTACTTCAATCTGTATGACAGACTCTAGGTCTATCCACCTCATTACAAATAGCTCAGTTTCGTTTCTTTTTATGGCTGAGTAATATTCCATTGTATATATGTGTCACATCTTTATCCATTCATCCGATGATGGACACTTACGTTGTTTCCATCTCCGGGCTATTGTAAATAGGGCTTCTATGAACATTTTGGTACATGACTCTTTCTGAATTATGGTTTTCTCAGGGTATATGCCCAGTAGTGGGATTGCTGGGTCATATGGTAGTTCTAATTGTAGTTTTTTAAGGAACCTCCATACCGTTCTCCATAGTGGCTGTACCAATTCACATTCCCACCAGCAGTGCAAGAGTGTTCCCTTTTCTCCACCCCCTCTCCAGCATTTATTGTTTCTAGATTTTTTGATGATGGCCATTCTGACTGGTGTGAGATGATATCTCATTGTAGTTTTGATTTGCATTTCTCTAATGAGTAAAGATGTTGAGCATCCTTTCATGTGTTTGTTGGCAGTCTGTATATCTTCTGTGGAGAAATGTCTATTTAGGTCTTCTGCCCATTTTTGGATTGGGTTGTTTGTTTTTTTGTTATTGAGCTGCATGAGCTGCTTATAAATTTTGGAGATTAATCCTTTGTCAGTTGCTTTATTTGCAAATATTTTCTCCCATTCTGAGGGTTGTCTTTTGGTCTTGTTTATGGTTTCCTTTGCTGTGCAAAAGCTTTGCAGTTTCATTAGGTTCCATTTGTTTATCTTTGTTTTTATTTCCATTTCTCTAGGAGGTGGGTCCAAAAGGATCTTGCTGTGATTTATGTCATACAGTGTTCTGCCTATGTTTTCCTCTAAGAGTTTGATAGTTTCTGGCATTACATTTAGGTCTTTAATCCATTTTGAGCTTATTTTTGTGTATGGTGTTAGGGAGTGATCTAATCTCATACTTTTACATGTCCCTGTCCAGTTTTCCCAGCACCACTTATTGAAGAGGCTGTCCATTCTCCACTGTACATTCCTGCCTCCTTTATCAAAGATAAGGTGACCATATGTGCGTGGGTTTATTTCTGGGCTTTCTATCCTGTTCCATTGATCTATCTTTCTTTTTGTGTGCCAGTACCACACTGTCTTGATTACTGTAGCTTTGTAGTATAGTCTGAAGTCAGGGAGCCTGATTCCACCAGCTCCATTTTTCGTTCTCAAGATTGCTTTGGCTATTCGGGGTCTTTTGTTTCTCCAAACAAATTTTGAAATTTTTTGTTCTAGTTCTGTGAAAAACTCCAGTGGTAGTTTGATAGGGATTGCATTGAATCTGTAGATTGCTTTGGGTAGTAGAGTCATTTTCACAATATTGATTCTTCCAATCCAGGAGCATGGTATATCTCTCCATCTATTTGTATCATCTTTAATTTCTTTCATCAGTGTCTTATAATTTTCTGCATACAGGTCTTTTGTCTCCTTAGGTAGGTTTATTCCTAGATATTTTATTCTTTTTGTTGCAATGGTCATTGGGAGTGTTTTCTTGATTTCACTTTCAGATTTTTCATCATTAGTGTACAGGAATGCCAGAGATTTCTGTGCATTAATTTTGTATCCTGCTACTTTACCAAATTCATTGATTAGCTCTAGTAGTTTTCTGGTAGCATCTTTAGGATTCTCTATATATAGTATGTCATCTGCAAACAGTGACAGCTTTACTTCTTCTTTTCCAATTTGGATTCCTTTTATTTCCTTTTCTTCTCTGATTGCTGTGGCTAAAACTTCCAAAACTAAGTTGAATAAGAGTGGTGAGAGTGGGCAGCCTTGTCTTGTTCCTGATCTTAGTGGAAATGGTTTCAGTTTTTCACCATTGAGGACGATGCTGGCTGTGGGTTTGTCATATATGGCCTTTATTATGCTGAGGAAAGTTCCCTCTATGCCTACTTTCTGCAGGGTTTTTATCATAAATGGGTGTTGAATTTTGTTGAAAGCTTTATCTGCATCTATTGAGATGATCATATGGTTTTTCTCCTTCAATTTGTTAATATGGTGTATCATGTTGATTGATTTGCGTATATTGAAGAATCCTTGCATTCCTTGAATAAACCCCACTTGATCATGGTGTATGATCCTTTTAATGTGCTGTTGGATTCTGTTTGCTAGTATTTTGTTGAGGATTTTTGCATCTATGTTCATCAGTGATATTGGACTGTAGTTTTCTTTCTTTGTGACATCCTTGCCTGGTTTTGGTATCAAGGTGATGGTGGCCTCGTAGAATGAGTTTGGGAGTGTTCCTTCCTCTGAAATTGTTTGGAAGAGTTTGAGAAGGATGGGTGTTAGCTCTTCCCTAAATGTTTGATAGAATTCGCCTGTGAAGCCATCTGGTCCTGGGCTTTTGTTTGTTGGAAGATTTTTAATCACAGTTTCAATTTCAGAGCTTGTGCCTGGTCTGTTCATATTTTCTATTTCTTCCTGATTCAGTCTTGGCAGGTTGTGCATTTCTAAGAATTTGTCCATTTCTTCCAGGTTGTCCATTTTATTGGCATAGAGTTTCTTGTAGTAATCTCTCGTGATCTTTTGTATTTCTGCAGTGTCAGTTGTTACTTCTCCTTTTTCATTTCTAATTCTATTGACTTTGAGTCTTCTCCCTTTTTTTCTTGATGAGTCTGGCTAATGGTTTGTCTATTTTGTTTATCTTCTCAAAGAACCAGCTTTTAGTTTTATTGATCTTTGCTATCGTTTCCTTCATTTCTTTTTCATTTATTTCTGATCTGATCTTTATGATTTATTTCCTTCTGCTAGCATTGGGGGTTTTTTGGTCTTCTTTCTCTAATTGCTTTAGGTGCAGGGTCAGGTTGTTTGCTCGAGATGTTTCCTGTTTCTTAAGGTGGGATTGTATTGCTATAAACTTCCCGCTTAGAACTGCTTTTGCTGCGTCCCATAGGTTTTGGGTCATCGTGTCTCCATTGTCATTTGCTTCTAGGTATTTTTTAATTTCCTCTTTGATTTCTTCAGTGATCACTTCGTTATTGAGTACTGTATTGTTTAGCCTCCATGTGTTTGTATTTTTTACAGATCTTTTCCTGTAATTGATGTCTAGTCTCATAGCATTGTGGTCAGAAAAGATACTTGATACAATTTCAATTTTCTTAAATTTACCAAGGCTTGATTTGTGACCCAAGATATGATCTATCCTGGAGAATGTTCCATGAGCACTTGAGAAAAATGTGTATTCTGTTGTTTTTGGATGGAATGTCCTATAAATATCAATTAAGTCCATCTTGTTTAATGTATCATTTAAAGCTTGTGTTTTCTTATTTATTTTCATTTTGGATGATCTGTCCATTGGTGACAGTGGGGTGTTAAAGTCCCCTACTATGATTGTGTTATGTCGATTTCTCCTTTTATGGCTGTTAGTATTTGCCTTATGTATTGAGGTGCTCCTATGTTGGGTGCATAAATATTTACAATTGTTATATCTTCTTCTTGGATCGATCCCTTGATCATTATGTACTGTCCTTCTTTGTCTCTTCTAGTAGTCTTTATTTTAAAGCCTATTTTGTCTGATATGAGAATTGCTACTCCAGTGTTCTTTTGGTTTCCATTTGCATGGAATATCTTTTTCCATCCCCTTACTTTCAGTCTGTATGTGTCTCTAGGTCTGAAGTGGGTCTCTTGTAGACAGCATATATATGGGTCTTGTCTTTGTATCCATTCAGCCAATCTGTGTCTTTTGGTGGGAGCATTTAGTCTATTTACATTTAAGGTAATTATCAATATGTATGTTCCTATTCCCATTTTCTTAATTGTTTTGGGTTCGTTATTGTAGGTCTTTTCCTTCTGTTGTGTTTCTTGCCTAGAGAAGTTCCTTTAGCATTTGTTGTAAAGCTGGTTTGGTGGTGCTGAACTCTCTCAGCTTTTGCTTGTCTGTAAACATTTTAATTTCTCCATCAAATCTGAATGAGATCCTTGCTGGGTAGAGTAATCTTGGTTGCAGGTTTTTCTCCTTCATCACTTTAATTATGTCCTGCCACTCCCTTCTGGCTTGTAGAGGTTCTGCTGAGAGATCAGCTGTTATCCTGATGGGGATTCCCTTGTGTGTTATTTGTTGTTTTTCCCTTGCTGCTTTTAATATGATTTCTTTGTGTTTAATTTTTGACAGTTTGATTAATATGTGTCTTGGCGTATTTGTCCTTGGATTTATTCTGTATGGGACTCTGTGCCTCCTGGACTTGATTAACTATTTCCTTTCCCATATTAGGGAAGTTTTCAAATATAACCTCTTCAAATATTTTCTCAGTCCCTTTCTTTTTCTCTTCTTCTTCTGGAACCCCTATAATTCAAAGGTTGGTGTGTTTAATGTTGTCCCAGAGGTCTCTGAGACTGTCCTCTGTTCTTTTTTCTTTATTTTTCTCTGCAGCAGTTATTTCCACTATTTTATCTTCCACCTCACTTATCCGTTCTTCTGCCTCAGTTATTCTGCTATTGATCCCTTCTAGAGTATTTTTCATTTCATTTATTGTGTTTTTAATCGATGCTTGATTCATCTTTAGTTCTTCTAGGTCCTTGTTAACTGTTTCTTGCATTTTGTCTATTCTATTTCCAAGATTTTGGGTCTTGGAAATAGAATCTTGGATCATCTTTACTATCATTATTCTGAATTCTTTTTCAGGTAGACTGCCTGTTACCTCTGCATTTGTTAGGTCTGGTGGGTTTTTATCTTGCTCCTTCATCTGCTGTGTGTTTTTCTGTCTTCTCATTTTGCTTATCTTACTGTGTTTGGGGTCTCCTTTTTGCAGGCTGCAGGTGCGTAGTTCCCGTTGTTTTTGGTGTCTGTCCCCGGTGGCTAAGTTTGGTTTAGTGGGTTGTGTAGGCTTCCTGGTGGAGGGGACTAGTGCCTGTGTTCTGGTGGATGAGGCTGGATCTTGTCTTTCTGGTGGGCAGGTCCACGTCTGGTGGTGTGTTTTGGGGTGTCTGTGGACTTTTTATGATTTTAGGCAGCCTCTCTGCTAATGGGTGGCACTGTGTTCCTGTCTTGCTAGTTGTTTGCAATAGGGTGTCCAGCACTGTAGCTTGCTGGTCGTTGAGTGAAGCTAGGTGCTGGTGTTGAGATGGAGATCACTGGGAGATTTTCGCTGTTTGATATTATGTGGAGCTGGGAGGTCTCTGTGGACCAGTGTCCTGAAGTTGGCTCTCCCACCTCAGAGGCACAGCACTGACTCCTTGCTTCTCAATTTGGGATGATTCGTTGTCTATTCATGTATTCCACAGATGCAGGGTACATCAAGTTGATTGTGGAGCTTTAATCTGCTGCTTCTGAGGCTGCTGGGAGAGATTTCCCTTTCTCTTCTTTGTTCTCACAGCTCCCGGGTCTCAGCTTTGGATTTGGCCCCGCCTCTGCGCGTAGGTCGCCAGAGGGCGTCTGTTCTTTGCTCAGACAGGACAGGGTTAAAGGAGCAGCCGTTTCAGGGACTCTGGCTCACTCAGGCCGGGGGGGGGGGGAGGGAGGGGCACGGAGTGCGGGGCGAGCCTGCAGCGGCAGAGGCCGGCGTGACGTTGCACCAGCCCGAGGCGCGTCATGCGTTCTCCCAGGGAAGCTGTCCCTGGATCCCTGGATCCCGGCAGTGACGGGCTGCACAGGCTCCCCCGAAAGGGGGCGTGGACAGTGACCTGCGCTCGCACACAGGCCTCTTGGCAGTGGCAGCAGCAGCCCCAGCGTCCCACACCCGTCTCTGGGCTCCGCGCTTTCAGCTGTGGCTCGCTCCCGTCTGTGCAGCTCCTTTAAGCAGCGCTCTTAATCCCCTCTCCTCGTGCACCAGGAAACCAAGAGGGAAGAAAAAGTCTCTTGCCTCTTCTGCAGCTCCAGAGTTTTCCCGGACTCCCTCCCGGCTAGCTGTGGCGCATTAGCCCCTTCAGGCTGTGTTCACGCCGCCAGCCCCAGTCCTCTCCCTGCGCTCTGACCGAAGCCCGAGCCTCAGCTTCCAGCACCGCCCGCCCCGGCGGGCGAGCAGACAAGCCTCTCGGGCTGGTGAGTGCCAGTCGGCACCGATCCTCTGTGCAGGAATCTCTCTGCTTTGCCCTACCCAGGTACGTGGGGAGTTTCTTGCCTTTTGGGAGGTCTGAGGTCTTCTGCCCGTGTTCAGTAGGTGTTCTGTAGGAGTTGTTCCATGTGTAGCTGTATTTCTGGTGTATCTGTGGGGAGGAAGGTGATCTCCGTGTCTTCCCGAGACATAGATTTTTAAATGAGGCTTCCATTCATTTACTAAACTATGAACTCCAATAAGAAAATCCTATTTAAAGATGGAATAATTTTATTTATACAGTTTATTTATGTGTATAAATAAAATTATACACATACAACCAAAAAAAAGTGCATCTATTCACCAAAAAGTAAAGAATGTTCTCTCATCCAAAATTTTGTTTATTCTCCGTAATTACTAGAATCAGAGTTTGAGCCAGAGAGCCTGAAATAACACAGAGAGCAGTCAGTGTCGTCACCTGTGTGAGGTAAGCAGTTAGTCACAGCAGACAATTGCCAGGGTGTGTCCACGATGACAAGCTTATGGATGTGTATTATTCCACAATGATTTTTTTTCAGGTATGACCTGACTTCTGATTATATATCATATTAAAACTTCCATATTATATATCTTATTAAAACTGTCAAGCTAAAAGAAGTCTTCAATAATCAATAAAGCCCTTACTGAACTGGAAGATAAAGAAGGGATTCTTAAGCAAAACAACTTCCAAGGACATACAAGTAAGTTCTGTTCTGATTTTTAGTTCGACACAAATACCTGTTCTTTGGGGGAAAAAAAGATGAATTTAATGTTCAAATACATATTCATTGTGGATTGAGAGTGTAATATAGATGCAAGAGACATTCCATAGAGTGTTTATTATAGCCTTGAATAGTCAGTATGCAATGCTGGTATCTTTTTCCTCCCCTCACGAACAGCAGATTTCATTCTCCTATAGAGATAGGAAAGGGTTTTCAGTGTTCTGAGAATTGGGAGTCATTATGGGATGCCTGTTGAAAATAGTTGCTTACTCAGAATAAGTTGAAAGCAAACAGTTATTATTTCCAGTCTAAATCATTCTAATGGGATTGGGTCAATCAGTCTCTTTCCTTGATCTTTATATTGAAAATGTTTTCCTTTTTCTCTCACTGAAAACTTCTGTTGCTTAAAAGTGTTTGCAAACTCCTGGTGAACCTGTGTGAGCACCACGATTACAAACTCAAGGCTAGACGTCAATGCTATATATCATGAAATAGCTGCTTAAAATCAGAGATGTTGCTTGGACTGAATTAGAAGAAGGAAGTTTTGTTTCCAAATTCACCGTTGTTGTTCTTCTTCCTTCATGGATATTCATAAACCAGTTTGTCTCTTCAACTGTGAGGCAATCACTACTAGCTCTTTCTAAGGATTTGGAAAATATCTCTACTACATTGAAGTGGGCTCTGTAATCTGAAAGATTTGGAATCATGTCCTGCTTCTGCCTCTTAGCAAGCTGAATGCTCTTGGGCAAAACACTTAACCCCTCTGAGGCTCTGTTTCCCTATCTGGTAGATATGATATCAATATCTACTTTTCAGGCTTGTTGTGAGATTGAAAAAAGAAAATGCTTGTAAAGAGTTACACACAACAGAAAATATTTTAAATAAATATTTTAGGACAAAAGCAGTTTCAGTTTGTTAGAAAGTGGGCGACAGAAACAACTTCCCAAGAGCGGTCAATAAAGACAACCTTCAGAGGAAATTCTTGAGTTCTTAAAGTTGGTTATTTCCATTCACTTGTAAATAATTCTCACTCGTGCTTACTCATTCAAGGAGACTCTGAGCAGGGAGTGAGAAAAGAGGGAAAGGAGAGATGGCTAGATAGCTGAATCAGTTCCATAAAGAATTTAAACTCTAGTAGTAAACTAGGAGATAAGATTTGCCAGCAAATGACTATAAATCAGAACAGAAAGTCATCCAGGCCATAATAGAGGCAGAGCTAAAGAGCAATGACAGTTGGGTGGAGGAGGAGATTATTTTGCCTCTGAATTGTTTCCTTTTACAGTCGTGATGCTGAAACCTATAGCAAAGCCCACCCTCTAAAATCATTTTTTTCTATCAGATGATTCCAGAGAATTTTAGAAGTCAACTATATTTTTAACAGCTTGCGGTTAGAACACCTTCATTTTACAGATGAAAAAACATGGGCCCCTGAAGATGAATTAAGTAACCAAGTTAGGGTAGGGTCAAAACAAGAAGTATTGTGTTTCTCCTGCTTCAGACAAACCATAAGTTCTCTTTGTCTGAGTCAGCTGGAAATACCCTTTGAACAATTCATGTCTCTTCTATCAGAGGAAGAGAAAGTTCAAGTTGCAAATAAGAAATTCTACAATACTTTGAACTTTACGCTTTTCCATATCTTTAGTCCATCTGCCCTTCTCCACTCTCCTTTTTTCTCCAGAGATTTTCATTTCTGCCTAGAACACAGGACTTTCCTTCCATAATCTATTGTCCGACAAGCAAAACCAGATATCCCTAGGCTGATGGCTTCCTCCTTCCTTCCTCTGTCCTTCCTTCCTTTTCCTTTCTTCTTTCCATGTGTCTTTCTATGACACTGGACTTTGATCCAGTGTTCTTAGATTGACCAAAGATCCTTGGAGTCCAAGTGTGGCAAAAGATCTGAGGGAGTCTTGGGCAAGGTGGATTCTCAGCAGTATTCAGGATAGTCAGAGACCAGTGAGTAGCAAGACTTTCCTAAAGCCTTCATGAAAGACTCTGAACTCTTGGCCCAAAACTGAAGGAGGTGGAGAACCCAAGAATCATTGACATTGAATTTCCTACCCAGTCCACACCAGAGTCAAAATTAAATAGAAAGAAAGGAAAAAGGAAAAAACAAAGAGTGGTAGGAAAGAAAAAGGAAGAAAGGCAGTATTTCTTGCATACTTAAGACATTCATTGATAATTATACTTTATTCACACAGTGATGTAGTGATATTATCTTTATAACTCATAAAGAAGGTAGTTTTCATTCAATACCTACAGAGCAATTGACCTTAGCCAGAATAAAGGTTTAATAGCTACCATTATTGAGCATCTACCAGGATCTTTATCTACATTATTTAATTCTATCTAATTATCAGAACAGCTCTATAATATTGGTGTTATTATCCCTGTTGTAGAGATGAATACAACAAGGCTCAAGAAGTTCAAGTAATTTACCCAAGATCACACAGATAGTAAGTGGGGGCACTGGAATTAGGATCCATGTCTGTCAGGAGCTATAGTTTATACCCTTTCCCCTGAACTGTTCTGCTGCCTGAGATTGTGTACTAGTCAAGGTACAGTGACTAGAGCTATTAATGGAAGTTGGAATACTTAAGATTTACTCCAATTTATATTCCTTATTGTTCTTCAGTCTTTTCCAAAGACTTTGACTCTCATGTCTCCTTTTGTTCATATGTGTTTCTTCTATTGTGCTAATTCACTATCTGATCTTGACCACAATCCCACCTCAACTCATGGCCTCCCATCAACACTTTCCTATCATCTGACCCCAGGCCCATCCTGGGTTTGTTTTTGTTATTCTTGTCTGGTGCTGACAGCTCACACTCCACTGTGTAGCCCAGAAGAGATAGTGAGTGTCAAGGCAGGCTTTCAGAGAAGACTGAGATGACCACAGGCTGCAGTGATCAGGGAATGCTCCTGTTTGAGGGATGTTTGATGGGAAGAGATCGTTAAGTAGAAAAGAGGGAGAAGACCATTGTATTTAGGAAGGAAGAGAGTAAAACACATGAAAATTAGAATGTGAACATTAAATAGAGCACACTTAATGTTGAAGTAGAGAATTAATCTTGATAACAGTCAGAGATTACTTTGGGTAGGTGGGTTAGGATTAACTGTGAATTGTCTGAATGTTTTAAGATTTAAATTTACCTGTCACTGTTGTACAGTATGTTTAGAAATAGAAAAGAATGAAGGCAGAAAAAACAATGATTGTTACTGAGAAATAGGTAGGATCCAAAATAATTCCACAGATATAAACCATGATAATTAGGAGGATGACTAGGACCAAAGGAAGAACCAGGGAATTCAAGAGGCAGACATTATTTGCAAAGAATATGAATTTTTATTTACCCATGATGAGTCTGGGATAATTTGGTGATGTTCTAGTGAAAACACCATCAAGAAGTTAGAACTGCAGGATCAGAATTTGTGAAGTTGGTCTAGGGAAGATTATCCACACAAAAGTGAGATTTAACTCCATGACAACAGATGAACTAACCAAAAGAAGAGCAGAGGCAAAATCAGAATTGATTAGCACAATCTGGAATGCATTTATACCCGCAACAATTCATTAATGACTACAGTATTCCAGGACCAGAATAGATAAAACCAATTTGGGGGGTGTTAGAATAGACAAGCATATCTGGTTAAAAAATATTTAACCTTTTTAAGTTTTTAACTGTGGTAAAATATACATAATGTAAAATTTTACCATGTTAACCATGTCCTTGAGGTTCACATGTGTTGTAGCCTATTTCAGAATTTCCTTCCTTTTTAAGGCTGAATAATATTCCATTGCGTGTATAGACCACATTTTGTTTATCCATTCATCTGTTGATGGACACTTGGTTACTTCCACCTTTTGGCTATTGTGAATAGTACGGCTATGAACATGATTGTACAAATATCTCTTCAAGACCCTGCTTTTGATTCTTTTGGGTATATACTCAGAAGTGGAATTACTGGATCATATGATAATTCTATTTTTAATTTTCTGAGGAACCTCCATACTTATTTCCAAAGCAGCTGCGCATTTTACATTCCCATCAACAACGCACAAGTGTTCCGATCTCTTCACATCCTTGCCAACACTTGTTATTTCCTATTTTTTTGATAGTGGTCATTCTAATGTGTATAAGGAGGTATCTTGTTATGGTTTTGGTTTGTATTTCCCTGACGATTAGTAATGTTGAGCATCTTTTCATGTGTTTATTGTCCATATGTATATCTTCTTTGGAGAAATGCATATTCAAGACCTTTGCTCATTTTTTAATCAGGTTGTTAGTTTTGTTGTTGAGCTTTAAGAGTTCTTTATAATATTCTGGATATTAACCCCTTATCAGATATATGATTTTAAAATATTTTCTCCCATTATCTGGGCTGCCTTTTCATTCTGTTGACTGTGTCCTTTGATACACAGAAGCTTTTAATTTTAATGTAGTCCAGTTTATCTATTTTTTCTTTCATTGCTTATGCTTTTGGTGTCATATCCAAGAAATCACTGCCAAATCCAATATCATGAAGCTGCATCTTGTTAATTTTCTTAAAAACTTTATGAGGTATAACTTATATATCATAAAATCTGCCCATCACAAGTATACAGTTCAATGATCTTCATTAAATTTATACAGTTGTGCAACTATCACCCCAATCCAGTTTTAGAACACTTTCATCACCCCCAAAAGATCCATTATGCCAGATTATAGTCAATCCCAGATCCCATCTCCATCCCTAGGCAACCACTGATCTATTTTCTGTCTCTATAAATTTGCCTGCCCCTGACTAAATTTTATAAGTTATTTTCAAGTAAAATTGAATGAAAGAAAGAAAGAAAGGGAAGAAGGAAGGAAGGAAGGAAGGAAGAAAGAAAGAAAGAAAACCTAGCATTTCACAGAATTTGGTGGCGGGGGGAGTATCTCACATAATCCTCCATCATGCTTTTACACATTTCTTTTCACTATTCACCATTTTGCTATCAGGTTTTATTTTTATTTTAATCTTTGTTAAAAACAAATTTGAAAATCAATCTTGTTGGTAAGTGGCACACTTAAAATATGTTATTAGAATGCTATTTAGTCCCTAGAGTATATCTCCTATCACTGAATCTAATTTGTTTCTAAAATAAGGCATGACATTTCCACTAAGGCACCCAGGTGAGTTATATGCCTGTCCTAATCAACAGCCACCTGTCATGATCTAAACAGGTTTCTGGGTTGTTTATATTCCTTCTTCCTCCCTCCCATCTCAAGCCTGAGCCTTTTACTCTTCAGTACCAATCACATGTACTCTTCACTCAGTACAGCCTGTACTGGGTGGAATTCAGAAGCCTCAGTTGAAAATTAAACAAGCTGAAAGTGAATTCTTTGAGGCCTTGATATGTGGAGGCCCACACCCATGTTATCCTTCACATTGAATTTCTTCCAAAAACCAATTTTTTTTCTAAATGTTAAGGAAGAAAGAAAAGGAATTTTTTTTTTAAATAGGAAGGTATTTTGGTTCATTTTGGTGAGCAAATAGTGTCTCGGATACCCAAGTCAAATTCAGAAAAACCTGATTTTTTTTTTTTTAAAGCACATGTAACACTGTAGAGACAGATTTTAAATTTAATTTCCTGAGGTGATAAGGTCAAATTCTGAGCTATGGGTTTTCTAAAAAAGTCAACTTCAGATTAAGAGCTTTGTGAAGCTAGTCCATGTGACATGTTGATGTTTTAGTGAGTTTCAATTGAGGATGATGTCTTTAATAGAGAGAAACCACTTCATTTTAGTGTCAGGGAAACAGGATTAGAACTTGAATTATATCATGTCAAAGCAAGATAATAGTGTGGGAGGGTATTATTACAGAGCAGGTTATGTTTGTGGCTTGACAAGTTACCCCACATCCATATCATCTTTGTATGTTCAACTCAAAGAAAACAAAGTAGGGAATAAACGCCTTTGGCTACAGGCCAGAGAGTCTCCAGGAAAAGAAAATACTTAAAACCCAAACTCTGATGAGTTTCACCATTATTTAAGGATCCTAATTGAGATCAATGAGTAGGTAAACCCTCCAGGGATGTTCTCCCAAAGGAGGAACTTACCTTAAGAGAGGGCGACAATGGGCCAGTGGTCTGGTCTCAACAGCATTACCTGAATAATTCTCAGGGGCGTTCTTGACACAGTGTATAACTGAGATAAACCTCTCCTGGCCTAGGTCCTCCAGTACTATGGATATGCTTTTATGAGCAGTTATGCCTCTTAATATAATGGTAAGCAGTCTCACTGAGTTACCAAGGCATAAAATAGGATAGAGTGATCATAGCCAAGTAGAGCACTGCAGGGATACTTCTCTACCTCCCTCCCCTGCACACTGGTCCTGAGAAGTTACTGCCAAACCATTGTCATGAGGATTACAGGGCACTGTAAAAGGCTGCTTGTTTTCAACAGACCCCTGTGAGATTGGCTTCTTCAGTTCTCTCTCTGGCAGCAAGCTTGGCAATGTTTCCTCTCTGGACTGTATACCAAAACACTTGTTTTTGCAATAAATAAAAAATAAATTATACAAGTTAAAACATTATGACATAGATTTTTATGTTTAGGTCATAACTAAAGAGGAACTCCTTTCACCATGCAAGAGATGAATTAACAAAAGCATGAACTCTTGTTCTAAGCATCTTTGATATAGCAGAGTGACCTCCAGGTGATAATTTAACTTGTATTAGAATTTTTACTCTATATTAAAAAGTCTCCTATCCATGGAGTGGACAATTTATCAAGAAGGAGTAAAAGACATTCTATCTCCATTCCCAAGAAAGGGAAATGGACAGATTCTTACGTTTCTGAAGCCCAAGTCCTTCTTAATGGTCTTTTAAACTTCACTGTGGAAGAAGGTACCATTTATTTTAGAAAGATGAAGAAAGAAAGATGCCCTCACCCTAAGAAGATTCTAGAATTCAAAAAAGGGAGAGTGGTTGTCATCTCAGAAACAAGGAGATGCTTAGACATTCTTTGGTTGGGTGAAAGACCTTGTGGGAGCATGGATGTGTAGGTTCCTGAAAAGGTGAGTCTTAGTTAGTAGCCTTGGGACCTGAGCAAAGGGTTCTGATAGATTACAAAGCAAACTGTGTAAACCTTTGGTGCCACCTTTTTTTCAAAGTCCCATGCTGCTCAGCACGAAACTGTATAAACTGATGCGTTGCTAATACCTGAAGCAGCTGGGCCAGAAGTACAGTGGAAAATTGATGACTCCAGCAAAGCCTACACAGGGAAGGCACAGTGAACAGAGATTCACCAGGACCCCTGGTCACTGGAGAGCAGAATTCTGGCAGACTATGATTTGTTGCTTAAGCCCCTAGGGATTGTGGATGATCCAAGAGAAGGAGGGAGGAAGTGTCTTTGTCTGTTCGGGCTGCTGTAACAAAAATACCATAAACTGAGTGGCTGATAAACAACAGAAATTTATTTCCCACAGTTCTGGAGGCTGGGAAGTTCAAGATAAAAGCATCAGAATATTCAGTGTCTAGTGAGGGATAGAAGGCCATGTTTTCACTGTGTTCTCGCATGTTGGAAGGGGTAAAGGAGCTCTCTGGAGTCCTTTTACAAAGGCACTAATCCCATTCATGAGGGCTTCACCCCATGACCTAAGCACTGCCTAAAGGCCCCACCTGCTAATACCATCACACTGGAGATTTGGTTTCAACATATGAATTGGGTTGGGTACACAAACATTCAATCTAGCAGGGAGGCAGAAGTATGATACTGGATCTCCCTTAATTCTGGCAGGTGGGGCCTAGAGCTAGTTCCATTTTAATCTGAAAAGTAAGGAAATGTGGCATGATACTCATCATAGGTCATGAAACATTTCATATCTGTTATATCAACCATAATGTTCAGACTTGGAGTTTCACAAACATGTTGCAATTTATTTCATCAATTATTTCTTCAATCAGCATCTAATAAGGGGAAACAAAGATAAATGCAAAGACTCTCCGTGCTCTCAGGAGCTACTGGAGTTGACTGCCCTACAACAGGTACTTACTATAATAAAAATGAGGTAAATTCTGCCATGAGACATTAACAGGGAGCTGTGGGAACACAGCATAGCAAGGTTCTAACTTGGCCAGGGGGAGTTTGGAGTCTTTCCAAAAAAGGCGGCATTTGATTTGAGTCTTGTTGCATGGGAAGGTGTTTGCTCTTTCTCCCACTGCCAGTCCTTTAATGGAGACACAAGCCAACACAAGTTCCCACCAGGAGCATGTCTGTGAAATTCTATTTTACTTAATCGGAAAAGCATCTCGCTCTCAACTTTTCTAGTTCTCCAGCCTCCATCTGACCCATTTACTTCAAGTGGCCCTTTAAGGTAAGAGATTTAGCTGGGACTAGAATGTCCCACTTAGGCAGCTGCCCAATAGTCACCTTTAGTCTTATCCCTTCCCACCTCCACATCCCCCACCCCCTATGGAATTGACCAGCCAGGTTCACTCTGCTGGGCCTCTTACTCAGAACAGAGGGATCAGACATTGTTAGGTAGAGGAAGTGAACTGGTAGGAAATATTAGTGCGTCTATCACATTCCTGGAATCCATTCGTTCAACACTTTCTTATTATGACCTCTGAATCAGTCATATTTCAGTTCAACTCATAGTCATTGAATATTCTTAGTAGATACTTCGGGCAGTATCTTAGACAGCTTCAGCTGCTATTTTAAAAAATATCATAGACTGAGTGGTTCAAACAACAAACATTTCCTTCTCACAGTTCTGGAGGCTAGAAGTCTGAGATCAAGGTCCTAGTAGACAGTCCACTTCCTGGTTGCAGGCTGCTGACTTCTTGATGTGTCTTCATATGGTGGGAGCTCTCTGGGGTCCTTTTTATAAGAACATTAATCCCATTCTTGAGGATTTCACCCTTGTGACCTAATCACCTCCCAAAGGCCCCCACCTCCTAATAGTATCACCTCGGGGAGAGAGGGGGTGGTAAGATTTCAACATATGAATTTTAGAAGGACAAAAACATTCAGGCCATAACAAGCAGTGAAAGATCAAAAAGATGGGCGCTATTTGACTATAGTGGCTTAGAACACAAGCTCAAAGCCAGGTTTAGGTTCAAATTCTATTTTCTCCAACAAATTCTCATGTTTCCCCCAACTTGCTTCCTCCAAACCAAGGAGAATGGGTCATTACACCACTGTTTAAGAGCTATTTCTAATGAGAATGTGGCATATCCCACAAATGTGTACGGGTAAAATATATATTAAGAACCACTAAAATGATTATGGAAGGGCCTAGTACATGCCTGGCACCTTGTAAGAATAAATAAATGGCTGGTTTAAGGACATGAAATATAAAATTTAAATGTGTGATTTTGGTAGCTGATCTTTCCTGCCTGGGATTTACTGGCTAGCATAATGAGTGCTATACATGTGTTAGATTCGATTCAGATCTTCTCTATCCCTATACAAAAACACTTTGCTAAAATACCAGTTAATGATTTTTCATTTCTCAAACTGTTCCAAATCTAATACATTTCAAAAAATTTACTTTTCCTCTATTTTTTATTCTAAACTCCTCCAAGCTATCAATTTTCAATATGGACCTGCCATGATTAGCCATTTGCTTAGAGAAGAAATAAATTTCTTCTGTCATGAGACTAGAGCTCAGTTCACATCAGAGGTAGTTTTCGTGAATTCCTCCCTAAAATATTCAAACTGAGCATATATGGAATTAAAATTGCTTTTGCTCAAAAGTGAAATCCTTATATGAGAGTAGACTATAAACATGAGAAATACACCCCTGCTATTTTATGCCTCCCCCACAAATTGCTTCCATCCATGACTCAAGTGCCAGTTTGTTTTCATGAATTTCAATTATAACTGGCAACACAGAGCTGCTGGGAATAAGAGTTAGGCTGGGATGGAAGGGGGGCATTTTGACATCTGCAGAACCCCACAAAAGGTGTGAGATTTGCATTTCAGACTGGCTTCTGGAACACAGGAAGAAGCTAATGAGAAACCAGACTTTCTGGCCAGTCTAGTAGCAGATATCAAGTTCTGAGGTTTCCTCTTTGGATAAATATAAAAGGCAGAACTTCTGTAGTCAGGCTAAAATTGACAGAGGAAAAAGAGAACTACTGGAGTCAAATACTAACTCGATTAATAGAATACTGTGTTCTAATGAAGAAGAAATAAAAAGGGCTTTAATGCAAACGTAGCGACTGACAAGGGATTAATCTCCAAAACATACAAACAGCTCATGCAGCTCTGTATCAAAAACAAACAACCCAATAAAAAAATTGGCAGATCTAAATGGACATTTCTCCAAAGAAGACACAGAAGGCCAAAAAACACATGAAAAGATGCTCAACATCGCCAATTATTAGAGAAATGCACATCAAAACTGCAATGAGGTATCAGCTCACAACAGTCAGAATGGCCATCGTCGAAAAGTCTACAAACAATAAATGCTGGAGAGGGTGTGGAGGAAAGGGAACCCTCCTACAGAGTTGGTGGGAATGTAAGTTGGTACAACCACTACAGAGAACAGTATGGAGGTTCCTTAAAAGACTAAAAATAGAACTACCATATAATCCAGCAATCCCATTCCTGAGCATATTCCTGGAGAAAACCGTAATTCGAAAAGATACACTCTCCCCAATGTTCATTGCATCACTATTTAAATACAAAAGCCAAGATATGAAGGCAACCTAAATGTCCATCGACAGATGAATGAATAAAGAAGATGTGGTACATATATACAATTGAATATTAGCCATAAAAAAAGAATGAAATAATGCCATTTGCAGCAACGTGGATAGACCTAGAGATTATCATACTAAGTGAAGTAAGTCAAAGACAAATATCATATGATATCACTTATATGTGGAATCTTTAAAAAAATGATACAAATGAACTTATTTACAAAACAGAAACAGACTCACAGTCTTCGAGAACAAGTTTATGGTTACAAAAGGGGAAACGTGCAGGGGAGGGATAAATTAGGAGTTTGGGATTAACATATACACACTACTATATATAAAATAATCAATAAGGACCTACTGTATAGCACAGGGAACTACTCAATATTCTGTAATAACCTATATGAGAAAAGAATCTGAAAAAGAATGGATATATGTATAACAGAATCACTTTGCTGCACATCTAAAACTAACACAACATTGCAAATCAACCATACTCCAATATAAAATTAAAAATTAAATTTAGAAAAGAAAGGGGTTGGGGGTTAATGTCAGTGGTACTGTTTTGGAGACCATAGTTGTCCCCAGATGGGAAAATCTTTAAATGGACATAACCATTAAGACATGAAATTATAGATTTGTTTTGGCTAGAAAAGACACAGAAGAGGTATCTCATTTAGAACAATTTTTGGTATGAAAGTGGGTTCTTTATATCTCGATAAATGCCAAATAAATTTAAATGACTGAGGCAAAATTTTTTCTAAGGATTTATTGTTTTGACACAAAGTGAGCAAGGTCAATATCATCAAAACCTGCTTAACCCCAGAAAAACTGTGCCATCTCCAAACATACCCAATGTCTACAAAGTGCACCCATTATTTATATAAAAATCAATAAGATTCAATGAAATCTGTAATCATACAATAATTTCTCCAGGAACAAAAGCAAACAGCATCAGCGGTGTCAATTAGCTTACTGTCTGTGGAAGGTACTACAAAAAGAAAATTTAGTCATTAATATCCTTAGTATTTTAAGTAGCCAGAATTAATGGAAGACAACACTAATGTGGACAAATGTAAAATATGCAAGCAAGTATGTAATAATATGGAATAAATATTTATAAAAGGTACATACAGAGAAGTTATTGCAATTTGTTTCACTTTACCAAGCCTTCAGCAGGTTGAGAGAAGTTTGGTCAGAGGAGAGGTCAGGCACAGATAAAACCCAAGACACTCAGTAAGAAGGCTGAACTCATACATCATTGTCTAAATCAGTGGCTTCTAAACTTTTTAATCCCATGCACCTATGAATAAAACATTTAAGTATATACCTTTGATGTGTTTGTGTGTGTGTATATATATATATATATATATATATATATATATATATATATATACACACACCAAAGGTATATGCTTAAATACACAAATATATAAAAATTACATGCACATAGTATTATACTAACATATTATATACACAGTAAAACATACACAAAATAGAAATTATAAAAGGATGAGATAAAGATAACATAATTATTTTATTTTTATTTTATTAATCTATAAGAAAATATGTTCCCACTTTAAAAAATCATTAATATTATTAAAAATTGTTCAAATAATGTGATTTAATATACTTAATTATTTTTGAAAATCTTGGTTTAACATTTGTGATTCAGTCCAATGTTATGTTCATTATTTCTGTACTTGATTTTAATGACTGGCATGGCTGAAAAGTTATTTCCTAATGATAGAAGTATGTGAAAAGAAAAAGGACCTCATTATCTTGCTTACTAAATCATGGTACTTTTTTTTTTTTCATGGTACTTATTTTTTAATCCAATCCACCAACTATGCAAAAGTTTTGTCTAAATTTGACAGAGTATTCAACTAGGGTGAGGTCTATAATGATAGAGGACGTAAATCCATATTTAATTTATTATCTTGATCATTTTCAAAATTCATCAGAATTTATGAATTTATCTTTTACTTATTTGACCTTGGGTTTCTGGTGATTCTAATGGGACCAGTCAAAAGAAAACATAAAGGCTAAGAAGCACAGAGTAAATTTGCTGAGTTCAAAACTCCCCCCTGCAAGGCTGGTGTGAAGATTAGTGAAAATATATCTGAAGCTCCTAAATCAGAACTTGGCAGATAGTACATGCTCCATAGAGCTAAATAATTTTATAATTATTATTACAGGATAATTATTATTATGATAAACTTATTATTTTATATACAAAGAGAGCTATGGAAACTGGAAGCATTTAAACTGTGATTAGGTAAAAAGGGAAGAAAGGGAATTTATAAATCCTCAATACCAAAAATGGATGCAGTATGAGAGGGTCAGAAACTGCAATAGTTAACGAGAAAGGTCGTAAATGCTGAATCATTAGGTAATCATTAAGCCAAACTAGAGACAAGTAATGAAGGAAAAAGCGGGGAAAGGCCTTAATGTCTATTTGCCCATCTGTCACGAAATTGAAGCAAAGATATGTTTATTATCTGGATCATCTGGGTCTTAGCTACAGTTCTCTGATTCTTTTTGCCTGAGTAAACCTGAATTTAAGGCCATAAAATCGAGAAAGCAGTGGGAGTTAGGAAAAAGGGCGATTTGCAAACTGTAGCTGATGTCAGAGAGCCATTCCAGTCTTAAAAGATCTTTGCTTTCCTCGATAAATTCCCAGAGACTGATAGTTTTGTCATTTGCTCTGCCCTTGGCAAAGAATACCTTAGACTGTACTCAGGGCAGTCCTGGTTCTTCCACTCAGCTGTTCATTCATTCATTGAACCAATATTTAAGAGCTCAGACCATGAGCCAAGGGCCATTCTAGGCATTTGGGATACATAAGTAAAAAAAACTATAGATAAAGATCCTTCCCCTCACAGAACTTACATTCTAGCAGAGAAATTGAATCAAAAATAAATGTAATGACTAAGCAAGTTATATATTGATAAGATAAAAAGCAAAATAAGCAGGGAAAAGGAGAGCGTGGGGAGGTGAGAGGTGGTCCGGGTCCGTCTCACTGGGAAAGTAAGACGTGAGCAGAGACCTAAAGGAAGTGAGGGACTGTGGCCAGAAGCTAGGGGTGATAAAGCATTCCCAGTGGAGAGAACAACAAAAGTCATAGGACAGGAGAGTGCCAGACTTTTTTTTAAAGAATAACAGGAAGGCTAGTGTAGCTGGAGAAGAGTGAATGAGAGGAATAATCAGAAATGAGAGCAGTGAAATAATTGGGGGCTCAGATCATTGTAGAGCCTTGTAGGCCATTTGCTGTAAGAACTTTGGCTTTTACTCCTAGTGAGATGAGCAGCCTTTGTGTGGTTTTGAGCACAGGAGTGACATGATCTCATCTAGGCTTTAAAAAGTTCAGTCTAGCTGCTGTGTTGAGAGTAAGAGGAGAGCAAGCATAGCTCATACCTGCAGTAATCCTGGCACATAGCTCATCACCTCCAGCAAAAGTGCTTTACGCAGAGGGAACACTTCACTTGGAAGCATCTGCCACAAATACTGATATCTGCTTATGCTTGGTCACTGACCCCTAACTGAAGGTTCTGAATTGCTAATCAGTTTTGACCTCTGGCCACCAGGCAATCAAATTACGTGGTCCCAGACACCCTATTGTTCTCTGAACTTTGCCTTAGCTCCCACAAAAAGGTGTATAAAGTTCAATCTTTTTAATTCAATAACTTTCAGAGTCCCTTATTACATTAAAAATCAACTGGTAATTAGAAGCACTTGAACCTACTCTAAGGGATAATAAATATCATATTTTTAGTTTCTACTGTATGCCAGGTGCCGTGTTTTATGTATACGAACAGAGTTAATCTTCTTAACCCAGTGAGTTTATATATTACTGTAATGTCTCAGTGGTAGAAACCATGCCTTGAAGACATTAAGTAATTAGTAAGAACACCAGGCAGTACCGAAACCCAGAAAATACTACTCCTACCCTATAACGTGTAATTAGCTTTGAAATAAATATTTATACTTCAAAAGCCTAAAAAAAATTACTCTTCAGGATCTTATTCACACTATTTATCCATATAGTATATCCTGTTAATGTTGAGAGAACAAAAGAAAGTTAGAAACTTTAGCCTGGCTCTGACCTCAGTATGACAAATTAGCGTAAATACCCTCTAAGGGACACAGTCAGGGTTGGTAATTGTTGGGTTAATTAAAAAAGGAGTTAAAGCAAGGAAAGATAGGAAATTATACATGCATACTTAAATAATTTACTTTACTTTCAACCATTTCTTTCTGTATTCATTCATCAATCATTTGTTGTAGAACATTTTCTTACAGTCATTGGTATTCTGTTTCTTTTTTGCATAAAGCATCATCTTTGATCTCCAATTTCAGTTTCTTTACAGTGGAATTAAAAAATAAGTTCAGCTGTGAAGAAACATAAAAATCAACTTTTCTAGATATTTGAGTATTTTTTAATATTTTACAATGTTTTCTTATATTACATAGCTCCCCACACCCCTTCCCCCACAGATGTTCTCCAAAGCCTTTAGTTAGTTCTCATGGAAACAACTCTTTTCCTTTTCACATTCATATTTCTTTGGCTTTCATACTGCTTAATAAATTGTGTAATATCAATAACGGACACAACTGGCATAAACAGATTTGGGAACAAATGTTAGCTGACTCTTGGTAAACATAAACCTTAACTGATGGGGGCAGAAATGCATGAATGTTCTAGAATAGTCTTCTGGCTGCCAGTACTCCTCTGCAATGGGCATCGTCCAGCATGTTTTATTGAGGGAATAGAGTGTGATTACTCTAGGGAGTCAGTTAAATGGACATTGATTAACTGAGCATCTATGGTATAGACTATTGATGTCAATAATGAAATCTTATTGGGAATTGCAGAACATAGGAACTCGAAGAAAAAATAACAAAAAAATAACTAGCATAATCCAATCATTTAACAGATGAGAAAATCCAGAACTTGAGAATTAGGTACCTTCCCAAAATCACTTCATCATTAGGAAGAGGAATAGATTTGACGTTTCTGTTCAGTGTCCCTTTCCACACTAGACTGCTCCATTTTGTCACTACTTGGTAAAGTTACTGAAAATGACTGAATTTCCTCTTTTCTCTAGTCCTTCTGTTTTTTAAATAAAGTGCAAAGAAGTAATTCTCTCACCTGAGACTAACATATTACCTAAAAAATTAGAGATGTTTAATCTTGAGGTTTTCAATTAAAAATACACTAGTTTTTTTTAAATATGAGATTTCAATGTCAATTAGTTTGTCTCTTCCAAAACATGGAAACTCAAGAACCAGATTTTTTCCTATAACCCATTGAATTCACAAGGACTCACATTTGGGCATTGGTCAGGGACTAGAAAATAGCTTAGCGGGGGAAAAAAGCAACTGAAATACTAGAAAGACTGAATAAATAAACAAGAAACCAACCTTGCAGCTGACTTTTCCAGATACTTTGCCAAGATGACTAAGGTCACTGGTAAATACTCAGCTCTCCTGTAATACTATCAAAAATAGCTACCATAGAAAAAGATAAGAAATAATACTTACTTTGCAAAAGGTATAAGGCTTATGTGATGTGTGCTCATGTATATTTATAAAAATGGGTTAAAATATAATGTAATAAAAGTCTAAAAAAGGAACTGGGAAATTAGAACCAGATTCCATATTCTATTTATTTTTTCTTATTTTTTTTCTGCTAGGAAAATACCTACAAAAAAATTGATTTGGCATAAATAAATGTGTACACTTACTAACTCCAACTGCAACTCAAGTCCCAGACTTCTGGCAATAATGAACTACTTTTAAGCTCTAAGTCTCATGATTACTTTCCCCAAAGATAAATGGGGGGATGCTTAAAGTCACCTGTTCGGGAGCATTGCTGCTCCCCTCTTGCTGGAAATCCTCACCCCCACCTCTCCCTCCCAAGGATCAGATTGGCACTGGCTTGGCAGTCACCTGAGTAATTGCTGTAGGTGAACTCTTAAATATTTACTCCAAAGCTTCCATGATACCGCACTCTACTTCCATGATACTGATCTCTGATTTTCTGTTTCCTCATAGATATTTTTCCTTCGTTTTATCATTAAATATGGAATTCCCCAGGGTTCTAGACATAACCCATTGTTCTTCCTAGTCATCTTCTCTCCTAATTTATTTCATTCCCTCTCAGAGTCTTAACTATCACATGTCAGGGACCTTCAAATCTGTGGATCCAGCACAGTCCCCTCACTAGCAAATAAGAGCCATGTCAAACTCCCACTGAATAGCTCTATCTGATGACCCTAGAACACTTCAAATTCATCTTATCAAAAACTGAACATCTGATCGCCTTTCCTCCCCAAATGGCTCATGTGTCTCATGTGTTCCTTCTCTCACCTAGAAGAACCAATTACCCAGTCTAGAAACTTCTGACAAAATCCTCAGCAATAATTCTTCAATTGGATTTTTGCCATTAAATTTGGATTTTTACTATGTGTGCAATTACAGGGTCTTAAGATAATGCTAGTCTTATTTAAATTAATAAATTTTTGTACTTCACAATGGTACAACCCAAAGTACGCTAATGAATTAGTCCACTAATAGTTTTTCCTAGGCACTACACAACCACCATCACTACCATCACCCCTGACTCTATCATGCCTGTTTTTCCTCCCGATTAAGGCTCTTTGAAGACTTATGGTTAAATGATGCACTGGAAATTCCTAATTTGGGTAATCTCATCAATATATAGCTATATAAATCAGCCAGCACCACTGCACGTGTTTTATTTAAGAATACAAAAAGCAACACAGATCCAATAGATCTTTTGCGTATCTAGGTACATATTCTCACTTCCTTTCATGTGTGTATATTTACATTTTTATTCTCCAGACTAAGAAATAAGGAAAGAGGAGAAAAAAAGCAAAAACATTTCCCTGAGAAAAAGTTCAAAAAAAAAAAAAAAGGTAGGGAGGGGAAAGAGATGAAAAAATACTGATACATTTTCCACTTATGCTAATTAAATCTAATCAAAGCTCACAACTAACTATTGTGTTGTGGGTTTATAATGTCAGCCTAAAGGCTTTGATCCTGATTAAATCAAGTACAAGCAGTACTGAAGGCACTAATGATAAAGCAAGCCCCATTAGACTGTTAAAATATAACAGGGGTCCTCTTTCACAAATCAATGTATTTCTATTTAGCCAGAGCCTGCCACTCTGAAAATACGTCAGTAATCATTCTTCTCTCTTTCTTGATCTTTTGCTACTTTCTCCAGGGCCTGCAGTCAACTGTGGAGGTGGAACAATGAAGTCTTTCATGTAGAAGAAAAAAAAGAAAACCCTCTGAGTGCAATGCTCTCTCTCCTTCTCTGTATCACTGTGAACATACCAAAAGAAACAAAAGGAAAAGATCAACCCTTTTTCCAGTGGTCAAAAAGTATTTTAGAAATAAGGGAAGAGGGTTTCCCTGGTGGTGCAATGGTTAAGAATCTGCCTGCCAATGCAGGGGACATGGGTTTGAGCCCTGGTCCGGGAAGATCCCACATGACACGGAGCAACTAAGCCCGTGCGCCACAACTACTGAGCCTGCGCTCTAGAGACTGCGAGCCTCAACTACTGAGCCCACGTGCCACAACTACTGAAGCCTGCGCACCTAAAGCCCGTGCACTGCAACAAAGAGAAGCCACCACAGTGAGAAGCCCAGGCACCGCAGCAAAGAGCAGCCCCCACTCGCTGCAACTAGAGAAAGCCCATGGGCAGCAATGAAGACCCAAAGCAGCCAAAAGTAAATAAATAAAATAAATAGATTTAAAACAAAACAAAACAATGTAAAAAAAAAAAAAAGAAAGAATGGAAGAAATCCTTGAGCATGGCTTTGTGTCTGTCTGTCTTCCAATTGACTATCACTGATAGCATGTGTTAAACCTTTTCAATGTCAGGAATCCAAATCCAAAGAAGGCATCTAAAGCACAAATTCCTGAAAAGCAGTGAATGGTATTTGGCTAAGACAACCAAGAGCCCTTGATGTTACAGAGAATTCTATAAGAAACAACGTTGGCACCACTGAGCATTTTGAGTGCTTAGACAGACAAATGTAGACAAACCTCCTAAACTTGATCTTACTTATTGTTGACAAAACAATTTCAAAAGATAAGCAGTGAGATCTTGGAATTTACATTTAACTTCAGGGTCAGGAGAGAAGCCAAGTAAAATACAGGGAGCTTTGAAAGATTAGAGCCTACATTAGGTCAAGATCACTGCGATTCTCTGTTCTTCAGTTGAGAGTAAAAGCAAAGCCAGACTATTAAGAAAGAGAACTGGTGTGTGCAAAAGATCTAATCAGTGTGTTGCTTCTAATCTACAAATTACTCAAGAAGCAAGGGACTCAGGAGTCCTTGTTTCTGCTATTTCTTAAAAAGTACGTTGTTCTCACTAAATCTTTTAGTCCAATAGATCTTTCTTTAACATAGTGTTTAAAGTTTTTAAATAACATTCCTTTGTATTTGTGTAATACTTTATAAACGAAAGGGGTCTAGCAGAATTTATTCATCATTAACCCACTTCAACACGGGTAGGTATTATCCCAATTATTAATCAGCCAGGATGAGTGATATCAACTCAGCTTTGTAAATGGGGAGTCAGAGCATTGTGGGAACTGAGAAGATTAGGCAAGAGTCTTATACTTTAGAATTAGTAGAGCCAGGACTAAGACCCAGTTCTTTGATGATTCAGCATTATGTTACCACATAAACAAATTATATTTAAATAACAAAGGAAGCTACATTTTATGAGGCAAGTTGGCAGTTTTAATTCAATTTAACTCATCATATACCAAAGCAAAATCATTTGTCTAAGAATTTCAGCCACATAACCAATATTCAGCTAAATACGTTTGGAATGGAGGACCAATGCTACATGAATGACTACCCATTGATAAAGTTAATTGTTAACATCTTCATGTATTTTTGAGAATTATATTTTATTTGGGGGACTTGCTGAGGACTACAGCCCAGGAGACAGGCTCTCAGTAGCTCTGAGGGACTGTTCTGAAGAGGGAAGGGAGAAGCCAGGATGTATTAGGACTATTTGCAGCAAAAATCCAGGTACTCAGGACATCAAAAGATTACTGTTCATTACAGAAAAACCAAGCATCTCAAGTTAATGAATTTAGCACTTTTCTGTATATGGGAAGATGCAAGAGTCCGGGCTCATTGATATACCCCTTAACTATCTAGAGCCATCCTATCTAGAGTATCCTGCTTTTTTTCATCCTGAATCCCCTCAGGGTGCACAGTCAGGGGTGGTTGCAGAGGCTATGGCTTGAGGGCTGCAACATCCTTTGTTTACTGATATGGCAAGTGACTTTCTTCCTCCACTGTGCCTCCTCTTGGTCATAAATTTAACCAATGTTTGGGAGGGATTTCATGACCAATTTTGTGCCACGGTGAAAAGAAGACTCACTCCTAGATCAGGCAAAGATTCTGTTGATAGGTCACTAAATGTGTTAATTTTTGGATTAGGCCCCGTTGCCAATCTAAAATTCTCTGGATCACCTGTCATACTAGTATATTATGATCCAGGAAATGTTTTCCCTTGTTGCTTCTTCCCATATCTAGAGTTGCGCTAATTATTCTATGTAGAGTTATATATAGAGGGTTATATATATATATGATCAACTGCTTCAAGATTTTAGCCGTCATTAATTTTGTCAGAGGGCTGGTTACACATTGGTTAATTCAAGAGACAATCTTATAAAATAGGATAAGTAATATAGCTAGTAACATTAATAAGGTCATGGTACAGCAGAGAGAGACACAAAGCACAAATAACTTGAAAACAAAGAGAACAAATTACAACAATCACTAATATAAATAGTTGTAATCTGGTTGCAATAAGCCATTAAGTCCACAGCGGAGCCAGCTAGAGAAGCCAAATTCTGGAAGGATCAGATAGAAAAAGATAAATATTTCATCTTTGTTTACAAAGGTACACTTTATCAACTTGTTGTAGGTCATAGCATAAGAGGAAAGGTTTTTCTGGAAAACAAAAATTTTTCAATATATATACTGGCTTTTAAAGTCATAAAGTCATATTTATCAGTTCATTCAGTCCAATGTAATTAAGTCTTGTTACTCTGAATGTGGTCATCAGGCTTTTCATTAGAGTTCTGTACTTTCTTACCCAGTTCAGTGGTATGATCTAAAAGTTATCAGAAACTTAAATTTGCCAAAACGTCCTTTTTATGAATCTTCTTGAAGACCTTCTTGTGAGAAACAATGTAGTTCAGAAGACAATTCAGTGGCATCTTCAGCATGTTAATTGTAAACATCTTATGATCACAGGTGACAATATGAGGAAGAAGGCCAGCATGCTCCTTCAGAACACAGTTTAAAAGGAAACTTCTGCTGTCACTCAAAATGAATAATCCTTTGGAACTGCTTCTTGAAGGGCTTGCTACCCAGAATTCCTTGGATGTGATTGAAAATGCAGAATTTCAGGCTCCACCCAGATCCACTCAATCCAAATACAATCGTGGAGCTGGGAAGTCCAAAGTCCGCAAGGCAGGCCAACAGCCTGGAAACTCACGCACGTTACATTCCTGACAGGGAATTCTCCATCTTCATGTATTTTTAACTGAGGATCATACTGGGAAAGCAGGGACCACCACCAAACCCCACTCTCCCAACACTTCAAGTGACAACAGCTAATATGGTGGTGTTTTTTTTTTTTAACATCTTTATTGGAGTATAATTGCTTTACAATGCTGTGTTAGTTTCTGCTTTATAACAAAGTGAATCAGCTATACATATACATATATCCCCATATCTCCTCCCTCTTGCATCTCCCTCCCACCCTCCCTATCCCACCCCTCTAATAAATTTGTTTGGCTGCTCTACCCTGGAGGCTTATTTAGATGTGAAAACAAAGGAACTAGTCATTAAGATTTACTTTGTTCTGAATTTAGTTGAGAAAGCAGAAAGACATTAAAAAGAGTTACATTTGGGGCATGAAGTGAATCTTTGGTATACTCTTAGTGTACCAATCAACTTTAAAGCACAATGCAATGAAGATTTTCTAGGTTCTACATGTTTTAATGTAACTAGTATTCACTGAGCAGTTAGTATCCATAATGCATTAAATCAAGTGAATAAAAAGTTATAAACTGGATTTGGGAAAAGATGGACAATGAATTGAACACACGAAGCTAACTTTCCTCCCTCTAGAAACCCCTATAAAAACCACAATAAAGGGATGGTTGGGTGAATAGATAAAGTTTTTAAAGGTATATATCCAAGAGTAAATGGAGATAATACAACAGCACAAACTTTAGGAAGGCAGGAAAGCAGACAGATGAATGTTAACCAAGGGGCCTTGTAGACCTAAGAAGGCCAAATCTAACCAGCACTGAGGAAACCTGAAAACTGACCTAATTTTCACTTCAAATTCCTCAAGTCCTAGAAATTGACAGCATCAGACTGTCCAGAAATGGGAATTAAGGGAGATGGGGGGCAAAAATAAGTAAGATTGGTTTGAAGCTTTAATAAAAAGCAATTGGATCCATTTCCCCACATTCTTCTGGCTATTCCACTGAGTTACTTCCCTTACCCCTCAACAGTAGATCAGAAAGGTTAAAACAGAGTCTATTCTCTGGAAGAAGCCATGCACAGTTGAGGGTATGAGTACTAGTCTGAAAATGTGTGGATCAAATGAATAATTACTTGACTACCAGACTGCTAGCAGATAGGCCTTACACTTCAGACCACAGATTAGAAGTTACTTCTTTAAGGAATCAGCCCAAGTAGAAAGATATGAATACCAGGGGTGACTCTAACACTAGCCCAGCCAAATTACCCAGGGAAACTCAGCATTAACAAACCCACCCATGCCATCAAGAGATTACAGACATTCTACTCAGGAAATCACATTCTCCCAGTCTGAATCATGAGCAGTCAAGCAAAGGTTACCAGAAATCAGAGGAAAATGTCTCATATGGAACACAGAGATGAGAATAAGCTGAATGAAACACTTGGAGAAAACAGGTTAAACAGAGAAAATAAAACTTTAAAAAAATTCTCATAAATATCCCCAGAGAGAGGATTTTCATAGATGCAGATTGCTAACAGCTAACTAGCAACTATGAAAAAATAATAAGATGGTATTTTTAAAATTCAGAGAGTAAAAAGAACTCTTGGAAAATAAAATTTGACAGCGGGGAGGTGGGGGAATGTCAACAGAAGTTTTGCAAAGAACCATTAAGGAAATCTTCAAGAAAATTAAAAGGTTGAGAGATGCCAGAATGAATGCAGAATATGACAAAACAATCTAACTGTATTATAAGTGTATAAAAAACCTCGCTGAAGGGGACTGAAGGGAAAAGATGCTCACCTTAGCAACACTGGAAATGAATAAAGTTTGTACAACTAAAGGCAAAAAAAAAACATATATATAAACACTGAACTCTAGGTGATAAAGTTGTTTCCTATGAGAGTACCAGTTAATAATCTTGATACTGTGATACATATACTGGAATTGAACAATCAAGTAAGTGGATGGGGGATTGCAGGAGCCAGGTTTCTCTCTGTTAGACAGGGATTTTATAGACAAGTAAGGAGAGACAGCTAGAATGATCCGTATGGTAATGGATTAGAGCTGGAGACATCAGTATGAACTTATATTTAGCTTAATATAGATATAGATGTTAAATATAGAAATATTTATAGATATATTTATATACTCAAGTTGGTATACACACATATGCTTTTGCTCTGTCAGCTGGGAGGGCCTAGATGCAACAGTACTCCAGTAGCAACTAGCACACAGATTTTGGCTTTTAATACCATTCTCCAGTAGAAGGAATCACATCTCCTGGGAGAAATGTCAGTCTAGGATTTAGGTAGGAAATATTCAAACTAAGCCTGGAGCTTCTTACAGTGACAGAAAATAAGGAAATGTTAAAAAATAAATAAGTAAACTCACAACTTTGTAGGTATGTCAAAGGGACAAAGGAGCCAACCAAAACCTCCCAATGGCCAAAGCTGGAAGAGTTTGAGCAACAAAATAAATAAAGTAGTATTTGATTGTAACCCAGAGTATAAAATAAATATTCATTAGTCCATACTGCCATAAATAAGTAACTGAATAAATAAATAAATGAGGGAGAAGAGAAAACTTTCCCATGCAAGAGAATTCCAAATAATTTATGTAGATACTCTGCCCTCTAGGAAGTGGAGCATAACTCCCCATCTAAGTATGAGCTACACATAGTGACATTTATCCAAAGAGTACATTATGGAAAGGGAATAAAATAGTAATGTTGCACTGCAAAAACCTGAGAAACACTACCTCAGCTAGGTGATGAGAAAGACATCAGAAAAATCCCAATTGAGGGACATTATACAAAATACCTGACCTGTACTATTTAAAATGGTCAAGGTCATGAAACACAAGAAAAGTCTGAAAAACTATCACAGCTAAGAGGATCCTAAAGAGATGATTACTAAATGCAATGTGATGTCTAGATGTGATCCTAAAACAGAAAAAAAAACCATTTAGGTAAAAACTAAAAAAATCTGAAAAAATATGGACTTTCATTAACAAGAATGTATCAGTATTGGTTTATTAATTGTGACAAACATACCACACTAATGTTAGATGTTAATAAGAGAAACTAGGTGTGGAACACATGGGTAGTCTTTATACTATCTTTGCAATTTTTCTATAAATCTAAAATTATTTTTGAATTAAAAGTCTATTAAAATATATTTTAAATTAGAAGAGCAAGGTAATAAAATATTTGAAAAATTAGAAAACATTACAAAGATAGAAAATATGAGAGAAAAATAGTAGCAAAAACCATAGAAGGTCTAGACAAAATGTACAGTGTTCAACAAAAGGTATTCAGAAGGAGAGAAGAGAAAATAGAGAGGAAACAATTATCAAACTAAAAACAGAATTTTCTACTACCAATGAGACTTCAAACTGAAAAGGCCTATTGGGTATGTATCACAATGTATGGAGGGAAATAAAACTTACATTCACTCACATAATTTTAATATATCAGAACTTAAAAGGTAAGATTCTAAAAGCTTCCACAAAGAGATAGATAAATAAAATAGGTCACTTCTAATGGAAAGACAGTTGGATTGCTTCAGCTTCACTGAATACTAAAAGACAAATCTTCAAGTAAAAATTTTTAGTTCTATAATTTTTTTTTTATTTATTTATTTTTGGCTGCTTTGGGTCTTCGTTGCTGCGCGTGGGCTTTCTCTAGTCGAGGCGAGTGGGGGCTACTCTTTGTTGCGGTGCGTGGGCTTCTCATTGTGGTGGCTTCTCTTGTTGCGGAGCATGGGCTCTAGGTACACAAGCTTCAGTAGTTGTGGCATGTGGGCTCAGTAGCTGTGGCTCATGGGCTCTGGAGCGCAGGCTCAATAGTTGTGGCTCACGGGTTAGTTTCTCCGCAGCATGTGGGATCTTCCCGGACCAGGGCTCGAACCTGTGTCCCCTGCATTGGCAGGTGGATTCTTACCACCGCACCACCAGGGAAGTCCCAATTCTAGAATTTTTAACCAAACCAAACTACTAATCAAGATAAGGGCAAATACTTTTAGACCTGCAAGGACTTAGAAAGTTTACCTCACATGTACTCTTTCTCAGATATTAACTTTTGGACTTTTTTCTGTAAAATGAATTAACCAAAAAGGAGGACAACAGTGGGTCTTGGACAGTGTAGATTCAACTCAAAAGAGTAATGAATGAAAATCCCAGGACAACAGGTCTGTAGCCATTCTAGAGAGCAACTAGCCCATGTTGAAACAGGAGGAGTCCAGGAAGGAGGTATTCAAGAAAAGAGAGAAATCCATTTTTGTGATCCCTGAAACATTGGAAGAGTTAAAGATATGATAAAAGCAGACAATGCAAGAAAAAAAGGGCAATTACAAACCCTAGGAAAAGCAAAAATCTAAACAAGAAAGTAAATATGTTTGACTAGGCTGTGAACAATATTAACCATAATAATGGAAGCACTATTTACTATCCTTAGAACCTATCTGTCAACACACAGAAGACTTAATTACAGTTCCATAAGAGAAAGTAAATGTTATCAACTTTAACCATATGAAAGTATAAAGAAGTTAGAAAGTAAAAGGGGTGAGGAAAACTGAAGAGAACAGTAGGTGTGATAATGTCCCAGTCTTACAGTGTAGAGAATCAAGAGATGCTACATATAATAGAAAGGAAAAAAGTAAAATATTTGTTTATTATTTAAAATTATAAAGTATACCAATAGAGAAATTAAAAAGAGACAATTATTTGGGAAGCAGAGGTGGGATGGTAGTGTAAATAAGCTAAATCTTCTTCTGTTAAGTAAGAACACAAATAATCCTTAAAACTTATTCAACAAAACTAAGTCAGGAAATAATGGTAAAAATAGACTTTTAGACAAACTGAGATGACACCAGAATAGTTAAAATCCCAACCTGTTAAGAACTAGATATGATTTCCTCTGGTGAGTAAGATTTGGGGTGGGGAAGGATGAGGCAGTTTCTCCTTTGTATTATTTGAAAATTTTAGCTAGCAAGTACATGTATTACTTTAATAAAGATAAAAATAAGAGTTACTTTTTTTAATGACAAAGATGTCATTCCTGCCCTGAGGAGTCTTACAATCTAGTACAGAAAACTGGTAACTAAAATGTGAGGAACAGAGGAGGAAAGGAGGCAAAGAGGGAGGAAGGGAGAAAGGAAAGGAGGGAGGGAGGTGACAAAATATTTATTGAGTGTCTACCTTGTGCTGTGCATTTTGCTGGATGATTTACAGACACCATCTCATTTCAACTTTCTGCCTTTCCAGTGATTCCCCCCATTGTACTCTGAACAATGGAGGCTTGAAAAGGCAGACTATTTATTCAAGATCACACAGCTCCTATGTACCAGAGCTAGGAGTCAAACCCAGGTCTAACAAAGTTTAAATTCATGTACTTTCTCTTATAGAAGGCAATCACCTAAGCACAAAAATTATTTGGATATCAGTAAGATTTCTCAGATAGAAGCTGCCTTCCTGCTAGAGGAAGTTACACTCAAGGGCAGACCAGTTATCATACAGATCTAGGACACAGCAGGACAAGGCAGGCTGTAGCCCCTTGGTGAGGTCTTCTCCAGAGAGCAGACTGCTGAGGGCCCGTTATTGATGTTCATATCCTATCTACTGCATTCAAAACTTTTGACAGCTGGAGAGATGAATGATTCATCTGAACTCATCCCAGGAGTCCTGAAACCTTTCTCTTTATTGCAATGAGACATAAGAATAACCAGGAAGAGAGATGGCTTCCTTCCACAACTAACCCTCCCATCTCCTTGTTCTACTTCCCTGTCACTGACCTATGAGATTTGGTGCTAGACTAATTTGGTCATACTGTTCCTCAGCTGGCCCTCCCTCAGAAACCGTTTTAGGTATTTTTGGCCACCAACTTATTCCTTTCTTTGGAATACTTTTGTTAAATTTCCACTACCTCCTTAAACTCTCAAGTCCCCTTCCTTTTTTGCCCTCCTCCCCCTCCTCCTCTCCTCCCTCCTCCTCCACTTTCTCCTCCTTCCTCCTCCTCTTCTTCATCTCTCTCCCTGTCTCTCTCTCTGTCTCTTTCTGTCTGTCTCTCTCAGATCATAACTATGCCTACCATTTCTCTAGGAAACAGAGACCATCAGTCTTATAACTTATAAATCCAATCAACCTCTATCCTCATCCATTCTTCTTTTCTCCTGTGTCAGAAGAAGTAAAGCCCTTCTCCCAGGCAAAGCTAGCTCCTCTACTTTCATTTTTTTCTGCAGTTTGCTCTTACTTCTCCTGGAATTGGCACCATCACTTATCACTTCTTCTCTGTGCTTTCTGCTCCTCCTTCTCCGTGGCACCTTTCTCTTACCCTAAAACATAGCTATGCTTCTCCCACTGAGCAACATCCTTTCTTTCTTCTCAATTACACTCTTTCTTCCACAGATGTTTGTGAGCACCTGTTAAGTGCCCAACACTGCACTGAATGATGAGAATGCTTTGGAAATGAAGCAGGCCTGCCCCCGTGGAGCTTACAGTCTAATGGAGGAACAGATGATAAGTATATCATAAATATAAAATTTAAATTTTCCACAAAACCTAGGAAGGAAACAAACAGGGCACAGTGATAAAAAAATAAAAGTGGGGCCGGCGGGGTGGGGGTGGTGATCCACTAAGTTAGGGTAGGCAGGAAAGGGCCCTTATTTTTCCATCATTTCAATTACTGGAGTTTAGGCTATCATTTTTCACCTGGGTTCCAATGAACTCTTAAACAAGTTCCCTGCTTACCAATTCCACCTTTTGGTCCTTCTCACATACTGTTACGATAGTTGAGTTTCTAAAGCAGATCAAACTTTCTCATTCCCCTGCTTAAGCCTCCAGTCATTTCTCAAGCTCTGATCCTTGAGCCCAGCGTTTTTAAATACCTAGGTGATTAAGAACTGACTTTGAGATCACCATATAAACAGCAACCAGTGCTGTGAGGAATGCTTTGTGCTGACTCGAATCTCCAGAACTCTCTTGGGCTTGTTATTTTTGCCAGTCAATCTCTGTTTTAATTTGTTTTGTTTAAGCAGCCATCCAATGGAAAAGCTAGTGCAGCAGCATTCTCCTCTATGACCACTAAGAAGTCTTAAGAGGAAGGTTGGGCTTTGTAGGCTGCAAAGTGGAGAAGGAAGTGACTGAGACTCTGAAGAAAGAAAGGGCCATCGAGATCAGAGAAAGCGGCTCTATAAGATGAGAAGCAGGAAGGAGATGTTGATGTGGGCTCCTAGACAAACATTTAATACAACTTCCTCTCTTTTGGCCCCTTTCCTCCAGCTGTTGCAAGAGACCAAATTTACCATTTATCCGTAAAATGCTATTGGGAAAACTAGTCAATCAAAACAAAATAGAAATAAATTTGGTGAATTTCTCACTTGGTGAAATGAATTTCTATGAACTGGTCGTTGAGTGAATTTGCTTCAGAAGTCTAGGGGAATTTGATATTCTGCTTATTTGACCAATTTTACCAGGGGGAAGTGAGTTATGTGGGTCAAGGTTAGTGCCATGGGTAGAGAAGCTTCTGCCCTGCTTCCTGTTTAGTATATGGGAGGGTATTGTGTCATTGGTTGCTTTTGCATCAACTTGTGGACAGCAGAGGGTTGGCCTAAATTTAGTTCTCTCAAGCTACCCCTGAAAGGGAACGTTGAACTTACCTGAGGGTCTGAATAGGAGCTTATCAGAAGCTGGACCAGAGCTGGCTAACCAGCTCAAAGAACTCACTGCTAAATTGTCAGAAATTTTGCAAGCCAGTTGTTTAACATGGCAATTCTTAAAAGTTAAATTACTTAAATTTGAAATTCAATAAATTTTATTAAAAATAAAGATAATTAAATATGCAAAATTACCACTCCATAGTTATTTTATTACATTTTACCATTATCTATGTTCTTGGGATTATTTATTTCTTTTGGATCTGTACAGTGCATCTCTTCTAAACTCTGCATTTGGTGACAACATATCGGTAGTTTGAAATGCCTAGGTGGGACTATTTACACCACAGAAGTCTGCAAATACTGCAAATCAGGGCTTCTCCTGCCCAGAACTAACTGCTAAGTATTTTGCAGCACGCCACTGCCTATCTCCCATGCAGCCGGCTGAAACCTAGGGGACTTAACCCTGGACCTCTGCAGTGCCCATAAGGCAGAGCTGAGTCAGCAAAGTTGGGAATGGTCTGTGAATTATACCAGCTTCAGACACCAGCAAAGCACCCCAGGATGACACCAGTTCCCATCAGTGGTCACCAGTCCAGGGAGAAGCCCAGACCAGCCACGACACAGCAGAGACCAGCAAGGATCCAAAGAACACCAAGAATCCCCTACCTTCCTCTACCACCATTAGGTCACTTAAATCTCACATTCAGATCCCATCTTGGAAAGAAACAGAGGGAGGTAGCAGAAATCTGAAAAACTGAGCTCTTTATCCAACAGAGATAAGAATTTACCTAAGGAAATGATTTTCTTCATAGAAGTGAACAAAATTCATCTGGTGGGACCGAAACTGATCCTGTCCCTCAAGCTTAGCCACCTGGGTCAAAGGAAGTTGAGTGAGGGGGCTCTTTCATGAAGACAGACCAATTACAGAGGAAAGGAGCCATCCTTTGTTGTTGCACATTTAAGAGCAGTGTATATAAGTTTACACCCCTGCTGCAATGGTGACATTGAGCTTTTATTAAGTGGTAAATACTGTCAGTATCTTCTATATGCAGATGAAGAAATGAAGACTCAGAAAGTTTATGTAACTTGCACAAGGTCACACAGCTAGGAAGTAGAAGGAAGCAGGTTGGTATGTCTGCAGGGATTGAGCCCTTTTGTTCCACTGCCTGTCATCAACCCTCCTCAGGCCCTCCTTGGGTCCTTTTGGCTGTTAGGTACTGCAGAATGATTGGGACAAACCAGGAGGGAACCACCTCATAGGAAAGTGTCTGGAATGGACAACCTGAAAGCCAAGTCATGTCGGGAAAGCTATTACTTGAGAGGATGACCATATATATTTCAGGACCTAGGAAAAAACTAAAATGTTACTGGAAAGGAAACTGAGATCAGAAGCTAAACACACAAATAATGAAGAAGGTAAATGAGCAATAGAGTTGACAGCTAATGGAGCTGAGAGACTGAAGCAGTGACAGAGGTTGGCCTGTGTAGAACCAAACCCAGGAATAGTGAGCAATCGTTCCTTTTATGCACTGCCCAGCTCATCTTGCCAGAGTAGCAGTAGCATCATAAAACAGCCAAACCAGGCATGAAACCAGCCTTTCTCCAAAGTGTGATTATTACTCATGTATTCCCTCCCACTGCCCTGCATGCCCCAAGACTATCTCCATCCTAGTCTTATTTGTTTTGAAAAATAAGTATTTTTATTAGTTTATCAAAATAACTCATACAGATAATTTTAGAAATTCATATAATACAGAAGGGCTTATAAGAAAAAGCAGCAATCACCTGTACCACCCCACCTCCTTTCCAAATCCAATTATCCACGCTTTGCACACAACTTCTGTAAATTTCCAAACGCCCCATGTACTCCCACAGCTCTCACAGAAAAAAACAAGCTGGAACCTGTCCCATGATTTCTCCCCTGGTTTTATTATCCCAGAAAGAGTGGGAGGAGCTGACCAAAAAGGTCCCAACATATAGAGCCTTGGTGAATACAAATAGCCTGAGATCCAGAGTAGGCACAGGAGGGAGGGGAGGGTGTCTACAGCCCCCCTTTGTTTCACTGATTTCCATGGACAGATGGATGGTTTGCCCCCCAGAGTCTGCTGTGTATTGTATACTTTGCCAGCTCAAGGGAATGAGTCAGCATGTCCCTCCTCCCTTGCTTTCCATCCACCTCTATTGTAGCTCTACAACCTTGTTCACTCCCTTTAAGGCTGAGAAGACCTTCAAACACAATTTGAATTCAAAGGCACATTTTTCCATCTCGGTAGCAGAAGTTTGTTCTGGGGTCCGGTGCTGCCTTATAGTGGTCTTTTCATCTGACTTTCTCTCTAGGCCATTCTCAAGATGAGGGCATAGACTGCACATTAAACTGTGTGTCCACTGTACTGAGCTCATGCCTGGCAGAGAGTGGATACACAGCAAATGTTTGTTGAATGAATGAATATAGGAATGATGTCCTTTAGTACAGTAGACAAAGGAATTCATAAAATGAAAAGGCCACCATCTCTATACCTAGATATCCATAGACTGAATAAGAACCCTGCTCCAGCAGCCAGCCCTCTCCTGGTTCTCTGAGTCTGCTTGGTTCAGTTTTGCTGCTTCCAGAGGCCCAGTTCCAATATTTGCTATTCAAATGCTTCCTTCCAGAGGACTCCAAGGCCCTGAAAGGAGATGCAAAGTGCTTCTCAAAGCTACATTCCTACTGTTTCGAGAAATTATATGAAGGACAAAAGCAGGACTGGAAGACACATGGAAATCCTCCTGAATTCCAGCCCGTCTCCCCCTGAAATTCCACTTTGGTACTTCATCCCTTATCTAAGCACTTTGGTAACTATTAAGCTGATATTCATCCCAGAAAAATAATATTTGGGGTAAATAAGTTCCAAATTTTTTATTTTGATGTAAAAAACATAACACTGAAGGATAGAAAAGTGGAAACAATTGAGCAGAGAAAACCATCAGAGGCGAAAAGAGTTAGGGGAAAGAGGAGATAATAAAGGCAACAGGAGAAGGAAGGAGTGATTGAGCTAAAGAGAAGAGAAGGGATCTGGACAAGTGAGCACAGAAATGAAATGCCAAAACTAGGATCATTTAAATGGACAATTTTATGGGAAATGTATGTTAAAATATGTACTGAAAAGGGGCAAAGAAGACAAGATAGTAAAGGATAGATGACACCATACTTGGTCCATAGAGAATCATTTTGGCTTTGGTTGATAAGACCAGCCAAAGACCAGGCAAATGTGCCATTCCTACCCGCTGTCTTCGTTGTACAATTTCTTCCAGCTAACACACAGCATCAGCACAGCTGCTCCAGCAGAGAACACACTTGTAACTATGCCAGAAATCACCTTTCCTAACTTGTTACATAGAGGGTAGTTGAGTTCTGCTTGTTTTCACAACTAAAATTAAGTTTCTTCCAGCCTGCTTTTGTGAATTCCTTCTGAAGTTACTCCTCCACCTTCCCCGCCTCATATACTTAGGGGAAACAATCAATTGTACAAAGAGTCCAATTATTCTCCATGTGTAAGAGAAAGGGACCACAGTAACTCTGAGAAATCATTTTCAGAATTAATTCATGGCATGAAAAATTCTACACATACACACACTCATACATACTACCTCTGGGATCCTTGATCTTGAAAGCAGTATTTCACTAACAATCCACTTAAAAGAGAAATCCAATATTAGCCTAGATGAGGACACTTTTCAACTGTCTGTTGGGTACACATTTAGGGTCTTTCTCTGTGTATTTCATCAATATAGAGCCCAACACGGAATTGTAGCTTAGTATTTTAGAAATCAACCCACTGGTGAGGAAAAGATCTATTCAAACTGTTCACCCAGCATTGAGAAGTTTATCTTTCCAATTCAGAAAAAAAAATCAGAGGGGGAATTTTCTACTCATGTGTATCTCCTAACAAAAACAGAGAAGAAAATATTACTGTGCCTAGGAGTTTATAATAAAGCTGATGACAACACACTCTGGAATTTTTTGAAGCACCACTGGGGACTACTTACAGACTTTCATTGTAAGTAGTAAATTTGGAAAAGCATGTTACCCTGAAACCATTATTTATTTTTCTTCATTAGCTTTGGAAAGTATTGATTTGGAAATATGGATTTATTTGTCCACTGAGTCTTTTTGAAAACATATTCTGGTTCTCTTTATGATCTCAGCCTGTCTTCCTAGCTTTATATGGAAGTTAATTTCTTTGAGCATTACACCCATTTCTTCATCTAATGCATATGTAAGGTTCAACTACATCTCTCTAGAGTTTTGCAAATACTCATACTGAGGCTTTCTGGAGAAGGATGAACTTTAACCCCATGTGGGAAAGGCTGGTTAATTAGAAGGATTGTTGGTCCCTTTAGCAAGAAATAAGGGGCTTTCCTTGAAGCAAGAAGGAACTAGCTAAGCAAAAGCATGTTCAGGTATGCATTGAAGATGAATTTTTTTGGCAGATACAATGCCTAACAAAATTCTGAAACTATCAAGGAATACTTATTATAGATGTTTAAAAGAATTATCCATGTATTTCTTTTGAATTATTTAAGTAGTAAGAGGCTTACAAATGATGAAAGTCCTAAACTACACTAGGAAGAAAAGCCACACTCACAAACCATCTCTATTACAGAGCTTTACTGCAAATATGTAAGCACGCAGGCTCCAGCAAGAAATCACTCATTAGCCACGTGACCACCCTAGGTACCAGCTCTTCTGATTGTAGGGATATGGCAGGAAAAGTAACTCAACATGCGAGACCACTCCAAGCTTGAAAGACCCATCTTCTTCTGTTCAATTAACATTTTTACTTCCCAAAAAGAAATTTGGGTGAATTTTCTGTCACTTGATATGAAATAGAGAATAGGCAAAGATATCTCAGTATAGCAAACTACCTTCCTCCATATACAGACTTTCTAGTTAAATTGACTATGGCTAAGACAGTAAGGTTTGTTTGATTAAGAAACAATAATACATCAATTATTGTATCAGATTCTGCTGGAAAGAACTAGTTGGGGTCATTTTTCTTAAAAGGTTACTTTTCCACAATGATTGAAAAAGAAAAAATAATATAAAAGATACATGCAACACATGTGGCAAAGTATTAAAACCCCTAACGTAAAAACTGCTCTAGTAAAGAAGAAAAAATTGCGATTGAATAAATGAAGAAACGGCATTTGTCTTTTGGGAGGAGGTACCCAGCAACTGAATGTCCATCTAACACAGATATGTATTGGTGGAGAATAAGCCCCTACTTTTTACTACGGAAGCCAAAGGGGCCAAAGAATACCGTTCTTACACCACTGATTACTATAGTTCAGGCATGTGACCCAGGCTCAGTCAATCAGGTGCTCCCACCTGGGTCTCTGAATCTTGGGAATGATGCAAAGACAAAGGGGAAATTGAGAATTTACTCACAGTAATGTTGAGAGTCTCAAGATAATGACAGTGGGTTGTGTAGAAGATGCCAGTAACAGAATATTAACTGTCCTGTTTTATGACAGTTAAATTTTTAGATTTATTGCATCCTCATTGCCCAGCCCTCATTTACCAAGCCTATTTCTCCAACCACCTCACTGATTCTGTACGCTAACCCATATCCTTCTAGCAAGACCCGTTTCTATCCAGATTAACCAGAGCTGGCTACTGTTGCTTGTAACTAAGAGCCCTGATGGATAGAAGAAATGAATGGACAGTTTACAAATGAAGCAACATATGTGGAAAATAAACATAGAGAAAGATGTTCAACTTCAGTAAGAATCAGAGAAGAGGAAATAAAGAGAATAAAATATGCCTTTTCATTAGATTAGCAACTATAAAAGAATTGTTAGGATCCAGTTTTGGCAAATGTGTAGAGAAACAAGCAATTTAATAAACCATTAATGTTAGTGGGAATATAAATTGATGCAACTTTTCCAGAAGGCAGACTGGAAATGTATATCAATATTTTAAATGTGTATACTCTTTGATCAGTAATTTCACAACCAACAATTTATCTTAAAGAGATAATCAGTTAGTCAAGACCTAGCATTAATAGTTGTATGACAGCAATGTTTATAATAAGGAAATAATCTAAACATCCACCACTAGAGAAATTGTTAAATTATGATAAATCCTTTAAAAAGAATATTATTTAGCTATTTAAAAGGCCAGTTTATATCTAAATTTACTGAGAAATATCTTCACAGCTTTCATGGAAGAAAAGTTTGCAGAAAAATAAATATTGTGTAATTTCATATAAAAACAGAGTGTTTTTCTACCTAAGATGGTAGGCAGAATTCTAAGATGTCCCCTAGGGTTTCTGTTCCTACTGTTATACCCACGATTATGTTACATTACATAGAAAAAGGGATTTTGCTGACATAATTAAGATTACTAACCAGCTGACTTTGAGTTAATCAAAAGGGAGTTTATCCAGTTGGGCCTGACCTAATCACATGAACCCTTTAATAGCAGCACTGGTGGTAGGAGGGGAACTCAGAAATTCAAAGCCCAAGGAGGACTCAGTATATCCTTATTAGCTTGAAGATGGAGGGGTCCACATGGAAAGGATCTGATGTAGCCTCCAAGAGCTGCGAATGACCCCACAGGCAACAGCCAACAAGAAAACAAAGACCTTAGTCTTATAACTGCAAGGAAATAAATTACAACAATAACATAAAAGAGCTTGTAAGTGGATTTTTCCCTGGAACCTCCAGATAAGAGCCCAGCCTGGCTTACACCTTGACTTCAGCCTTGTGAGGCCCTGAGGAAAGAACCTGGTTGAGACCACCAGACTTTTGATAATTGATTATATAGTAATAGAAAACTGATACTAGGGCTTCCCTGGTGGCGCAGTGGTTGGGAGTCCGCTTGCCGATGCAGGGGATGTGGGTTCGTGTCCCGGTCCGGGGGGATCCCACATGCCGCGGAGCGGGTGGGCCTGTGGGCCATGGCTGCTGGGCCTGTGCGTCCGGAGCCTGTGCTCCACAACGGGAGAGGCCACAACAGTGAGAGGCCCGTGTACCACAAAAAAAAACAAAAAAACCCCAAAAAAAACAAAAAAACTGATACTAATAAATACTAAAACTAATACATAAACTATATATATGTATATATAGACACATTTATATAAGACACATATATATGTTTAACTAGTTAACTAGATAACTATCACACCCATGTATCACAGTAGGATGAGAACCTGAACACTAGGCTCTCATAACATAATATATACGTTATTGTTGCCTCTGGGCAATGAGATTTTTGAGGGTAATGTTTAGTTTATTTTTTATACTAAAGCAATACTTTTTATAAAGGTATTGCTTACTTTTTCTTCACAAATATAATCAGAAAGAAATATTTTAATATAGAGACAAAATGGAAACCATGTAATATACCTGGAAGTCATTTAAATCTCTGTGGATCTCTTTTGAAACTTACACAGAAGAGAAGCCTTCCCATTCCAATATCAGAGACCAGGAAAGTGAGGTTTTAGGTCCATTGCTTTTTTTTTTTTTTCCCTGACCCAAAATTACGAAAAATTTCAAGTGTAGAAAAGAGACTACTTAGAATCAAGAAAGCTGGGTTCAAATACAATGTTGACAATCATCAGTTTTTCTAGACTTGTCTCCTTATTTGGGAAATGGAGACATAATAGTACCTAATGTAAAGTTGTTGCAAAGAGTAACCACAATAACATTTGTGAAAACATATACTGCAGTGCTAAATGGATAATAATGGCCAACATTTATTGAGTATTTACAATTTTCCAGGAATTGTAAAGCACAATTGCTATGTGATTTACATCCTTGCTACTGATAATGTGGTATATATAGCACAGGGATCACCAGGGAGCTTGTTAAACATGTGGATTCTCAGGCCCAGCCCACACCTACTGAATCAGAATCTGCTTTTTTTTTTTTTAAAGAGTATTTTATCACTTTTTTCTTTTTTTTGGCTGTGTTGGGTCTTCATTACTGCGAGGGCTTCCTCTAGTCGCAGCGAACAGGGGCTACTCTTCGTTGCGGTACGCGGGCTTCTCATTGTGGTGGCTTCTCTTGTTGCAGAGCACAGGCTCTAAGCGCACGGGCTTCAGTAGTTGCAGCGCATGGGCTCAGTAGTTGTGGCTCGTGGGCTCTAGAGCACAGGCTCGGTAGTTGTGGCACACGGGCTTAGTTGCTCCGTGGCACAGGAGATCTTCCCAGACCAGGGCTCGAACCCATGTCCCCTACATTGGCAGGCGGATTCTTAACCACTGTGCCACCAGGGAAATCCAGAATCTGCATTTCAACAGGATCCCCAGGTGATTCATGAGCATATTAAAGTTCGAAAAGTACAGCTCCATCTGTTATTTAATCTTTATATTTATCCTAGGAAGAAGATGCTAAATCATTCCCATTTTACAGGTAAAGAAATTGAGTCTCAGGGTAATTTGCCCAAGGCTAGTAAGACACAATCTGCTTCCAGACAGTCTATGTCCAGAGTCCACAGGCTTAACCACTTTGTTTTACTGTCTCTCCTAGCAGGCGTCTGACCAAAAATAGTTGAATTCAAACATAATTCCACAGCCCTTCCTGTTTGGCTAGTAAGTGATAGAACTTGGGCTTGAACCTATGCTTGGAACACATCGACATCTATCATGCATATTACTATAAAACAGTGTATATTACTATAAAACAGCATTCCCCAATGATTATCTGTTAAAGTCCAATCCCAATAATTACAAGCAACTGGGGGAAGACCAGTCCAAAATGCTGAATTCTGAATTATAATTATATTTAAAGAAACATGGATTTTTTAAAGGTAATATGAGAATAATCTGCTCCCTGGTAGAGATGTAAATATTGTCCCTCCATTTATTTTTATATTATTAATATGCATAGCTAATTCTTTCTTCATATATTTTGCAGAAAAAAATGTCATTTGTGAAAGCAGGTGACACATGGGAAAAATTGAGTAAACGTTATTTAAAACGGAAAACAAAAACTTCAATCCAGCACTTGTCCAACCCATCACAAATTCTATTTCTGAAACTAAATACAATGAAATCCTTTTTGACATTACTTCAGAGGAAAAAAACTACCATGTATTAAGTGGGCTAAGAGTATTCAGATACACTTTAGCTACCCATAACTATATCTCTTTTGTGTCAGTATATGATACACAGTATAGTTGCAAATAAGTGACATTAATAATGATGACCTACTATATTCTTCATTCCTTTTGTTAATGCCAATATCTTATCAAATCTATACAGGAAAAAAAAAGAATTATTTGCCCCCAAATGGTAACTTCTATTATCTTGAAAGGCACACCATGCTTCTGCAAGATTGCCAGGGCGGTACCCCTCTTTTGTCAATTGGGCATAAATGAAAATAGCCATTTCTGAAAGACTTCTCCAGGATAATGGATCTCTGAATAATTATCTGGATAGGATAATGGCCTATATGGACAGTGGGATGAGTGTACCCTTCTTTTTCTAGTTAAGGGAGAGTGGGTGGCAAAAGAGAAAATCCATCTGATCTTGTGAAGAGTATTGCCAATGATGGTTACTCTTCTCTGCTCGCTAATTCCAAAGGTTACTAATGCTCACTTAGGGAGAGGTCCTATTTATTGATCCCAGTAAGTTAAGCAAAGAACAAATGGGGAGAAAGAACACTGACAAGTCCAGAGAAGAATCATAAGAACAAACACCTACCAAGGATTTACTATGGGCCAGGCTTTATAAATGCCAATAATAATAATAAAAACCACTAGCATCTACTAAGTACTTATTGTGTGCTAGTCACCATTATGTATGCTTTACATGTATTAACTTATTTAACTCTCACAACAATTTTACAAAGTAGGAACTGTGATTATCCTCATTTAATTATTCAGGAACCAGAAGCACAGAGAGGTTAAGAAACTTCCCCGCGACTACACTGCCAATCGGTAGCTGGGGTAGGACTTGAATCCAGGCAGGTGGCTACAGAAATTGTGCTTGTAACCTCTCTACCACTGTCTCACATAATCCTCACAACATGCTCCATGATTTTTATAATCCCATTATTATTACCATTAAAAAAAAAAGACTATGTCTTAGAGAGGTAAAGTGTTCTTTAAGATCACTCAACTGGTAAGTGAGATAAACTGGGGCTTAATCTCAGTCCCAACTGGCACCAAGCATCAGTACATTAACCACTTGACAATTCTATCACTACATTGAGAAATTAAAATCTTATAATCTATTGCCACATTAAGTGATCTGTGCATAGTGGTTAAAGGCAGAATATAATAAGGGAGAAAAAAATCTGAAATTCATTTCTGGTAATTAGAAAAGACTAGTGATTACAGCCTGTGATCTTCTAAGCAAAAGCTTTAGCATTGGGCTTCTTCAGAGATCTGATAAAGTAAATGTGTAATCAAAGGAAATGCTTCTCATTTAGAACCAATGTCTGCCATCCCTAAAGACTAGTATTTACTCCAGAATCTAATATTCTCAGCCTTCACCAGAAATCTCTGTGGGAGTGGGCAGATGCCACAGCAGGGAGATGGGGCATAGAAACAACAACACACCTGAAACAAAACCAGGTATTATAAATATATATTACATCTGGGTTTTTGTAGAAAGGCCAAGAGAGTTAGTAGTAACCTCCAAAAAGCTTGCTTGAGATAAAGAACTAGAAGAGGTTAAAAAAAAAAATGAGAAGAAAATTCACCATGAATAGTTAAATTATAGGTGATTTTCTCCCTCTACTTTCTAATATTTTTCTGAATTTTCTGGGTTTTTTATAATAAGCATAATTAATTTTAAAATAAAAAATAAATTTGTAAACTTTAAAAAATTATCTGGTTGTAACTTTAAGATGAAAAAAAAAAAAAGCACAATTATGTAATGGAATTCTTTTACTTATCAACATGGTGCCCTAAAGAGAGTTGCTCATAGGTGCTTAAATTGCTCTTAAAGTAAATAAATGCCCAATTAGTTATAAGTTTCTAAGTAGGCCATGATTAGGGCCACAGTGGAAGTTTTGCCGAGAAAAAATGAGATGAAGATGCTACTGGAAAGTAAGATCAGAAAACAGAGAGGGTGGATATTTCACTATCTTTCAAATGAAAACAGTAAGGTGAGTCTCTATATTAGGCCACCTTATATGGACTTTTCCAAAAGAGCCTCTCCTAGATGACACTTAAGTAAATATCATCAAGTGATTTTGGTTTAATCCTATCCTTAGAGATATAATGTATGACTAGTTATGGTGCTCTACATTATGCTTCATTCCAAATAGTTTTCTTCACTTAATGATCTGGTATTTTTAAAAATTCACCTCTTCAAACTTTGTATCTATATTCCATTTCAGATGAAAATCCGTGGCACAGTATTTGCTTCAGATGTTTCCAAACACCAATTTAAAATTTAAAATCTGCTTTAATAAATATTTTGCTTTTTGAGAAAAATATGTAAATTAAAAATTTAACTTTCCAAGTTTTCTTATTTGTTACGTCCTACATTTCTCAGGGAAGTGAATCCCACTTAAGGTGAATAATAATACACTGGAAATTATGGGACTGGCTAGAATTCTAACATTCAGGTGTTGGCAGATTTGGTTTCTTCCTAGGCTTCCCTCCTTAGCTTGTAGGTGGCTGTCTTCCTGTGTGTCCTCACATGGTCTTTATTCTCTATGTGCACATCACTGATGCCTCTCTGTGTGTTTCAATCTCCTCTTTTTTTAAGGACACCAGTCAGATTGGATTAGGGCCAACCCTAAAGACCTATTTTAATTTAATTACTTCTTTAAAGGCCCTATCTCCAAATAGTCATGTTCTGAGGAACTGGAGGTTAAAGCTTCAACATATGAATTTGAGGGGTAGGGGGATAGGACACTCTTCAGCCCAAAACATGTGAGAAACAGCAAACCAAACTTAATCTATCCCATTGTTGAGTCAGTGAGAAATATAACCTATGCAAATAGTGTTTCCATAATAAACTAATAGTGTGATTACTTAAAAGTATGGTTTCTCGACTTTGGCACTATTGATATTTTAGGCTGGATAATTCTTTGTTGTGGGGGGCTGTCCTGTGTGTCCTAGGATGCTTAGCATCATCACTGGCCTCTATTCAGTTGAAGGTAGTATCACCATTCCACACACCCCCGAGTTGTGGCAACCAAAATTTCCTTCAGACATTGACAAGTGTCCCCTGGGGAGAAAAACCACCTCCCATTGAAAACCACTGCTTTAAAATGACTCAGTTATTCAGTCAGTGGTAATAAAAGAAAAGAAGGAGAAAACAAATGTTGATCACCCTCCTTCTATTGGGCAAGAACTGTGCCAAGGTGATTTCTCATGAACAATTTCAATAAATCTCCATAACAACCATGAGAAATCGATGCTAGCATCCCCATTTTCTAGAGTAGGAAATGAACCTGAAAGGATGAATGACTGGTCAAACTGATGATGTAGCTGGTAAGGTGTGGAGTAAAGATGTAAATCTAAATGGTTATCCCATCTACTAATAGGATCAAAAGAACACTGTCACGCACATACACAAAAATCACACAAAACACTCACAAAGAGAACAAGAACCCTGTCCCTGGGTTAAACAAAGTTCAACAGGCTACTTTACAGCAAAACTTTTCAGAGCCTCTAACTGCACTGGGAATTCTCCAAGGACTACAGTTTGAGGACCATGCTCTGGGAATAACCCAATGGTGGTGTTGTCATTTTGGAGTCATGGGAGGCTAGATAGTTCAGGAGTTAATAGTTGAAAAAATTGGTGAAATCCCAACTCAGTTGCCAACCAGCTATAAATTGGACAAGTAGCTTGAAACCTTTCTGCTTCCTCATCTATAATAATGTGTACATCATGGGGGTGTTGTAAGGACTGAATGTGATAATATATATTAACTGCTTAGCAGAAGGCCTGGCACATAGTAGGGGCTCAATATAATGGTTAGTTATTATCATTTATGTGTCAAGGCAAACAATTCCACTAAATGCAACTGCTATGACACTTCTATATAACCAAGTAACTAGTGTATTAGTTTCCTATCACCGTAACTGTACGATAAATTGGGTGGCTTAAAACAACACAAATTTATCCTCACAGTTCTAGAGGCCAGAAATCCAAAATCAACACATCAGCAGGGCTATATTCCCTCTGAGAGTCTGGATAGAATCCTTTCTTGCCTCTTCTTAGCTTCTGGTGTCGGCTATCAATCCTTGATGTTCCTTAGCTTACAACTCCACCATTCCAACCTCTGCCTACGTCTTCACATGGTGTTCTCTTCTGTGTGTCTGTGTCCAAATTTCCCTCATCTAATAAGGACACAATCCATATTGGATTGGGACCCATCCTAATTCAGTATGGCAACATCTTAACTAATTACACCTGCAATAACTCTACTAACAAATAGTCACATTCTGAGGTACTGCAACTTAGGACTTCAACATATCCTTTTGGGAGACACAATTCAACTCATATAACACCAGAGATATATAACATATAACAAACCTTCACTGAATATATTGAATATTTATTAATGCCCACCCTGTGCCAGTCATGGTTCTAAGTACCTAATTTATATCCATAAACAAACAGGCAAAGACCATTGACCTTTTGGAGACCAAATATTTCCATTATGGTCCAATTATCTATAAATATATAAAATAGCTAGCATTTATTGGGCAATTATTCTATGTCAGGCACCGTTCTAAATGTTTTGCATGTATTACTTTTTTAAATCATCAAAATAATCTATAAAATAGATATTAATGAGATCTCTATTTTACCAAGGCAAGGGGAGTTAAGTAAGTTGACCAAAGTCACACAACTAGTAAGAGGAGCAAAACTAGAAAACAAACCAAGCAGGCTGACTCAGAGCCCAGGCTCATAACTACTGTACCATACTACAACCTTTATGGATAAAGACATTGACAAAGTGGGAAGCACATACTTAAAGTTCTCCATTCTTATTCTTATAACATTAAATATTCTTTAAATGTTGTCATTTTCTATAGTACCTTTCAACTTCAAAAGTCTAAACTTTGGGCTTCCCTGGTGGCACAGTGGTTGAGAATCTGCCTGCCAATGCAGGGGACACGGGTTCGAGCCCTGGTCTGGGAAGATCCCACATGCCGCGGAGCAACTAGGCCCATGTGCCGTAACTACTGAGCCTGCGCATACGGAGCTTGTGCTCCGCAGCAAGAGAGGCTGCAACAGTGAGGGGCCCGTGCACCGTGATGAAGAGTGGCCCCTGCTCGCCGCAACTAGAGAAAGCCCACGCACAGAAATGAAGACCCAACACAGCCAAAAATTAAAAAAAATTTAAAAAAAGTCTAAACCTTTATCAGCAAGTATGTATATATGATAGATATTCTTGAGATGTTAGGTGTAAATCAAATGTCACTAAATTGACTCATATATCATGCTAGACATGTATATTTTCAGAGATTATTTCACTTTGTTTTCACATAATCTTTTGTTGACGATGGCTCCTAATTCTTAAATTTACTTGTTGACAGATAATTGACAAATAGATAAGGGATAAATAATTATGAATAATTCCTCCATAGCACCTCTCTCTCTCTCTCTCTCTCTCTCTCCCCCTGAGCAAAGGCAATTAAGAGAGACTGCTTTTAAAAGAACCTTCACAAAGAGAATGTTTTTGAAATAAGGGTGAATGGACTTTAAATTAGATATTATCTGGTATCAGGTTCTCATATGCAACATTGGCATAGAGTGAGAGCTATCAACATTTATAGTGCCATAATTTAAAAGGAAATTCAGGGCTTCCCTGGTGGCGCAGTGGTTGAGAGTCCGCCTGCCGATGCAGGGGGCACAGGTTCGTGCACCGATCCGGGAAGATCCCACATGCCGCGGAGCGGTTAAGCCCGTGAGCCATGGCCGCTGAGCCTGCGCGTCTGGAGCCTGTGCTCTGCAACGGGAGAGGCCACAACAGTGAGAGGCTGCGTGCCGCAAAAAAAAAAAAAAAAAAAAAAAAGGAAATTCAGATCCAGTAAAGTTAATTTCCTTGGGTTCCACACCAAGGTCATGCTTGAGAGTGAAAACAAAAACATAGGTATTTTCTAAACACTTTTATGGAAAAATTGACTGTCTGGAGGGCAATTCCCACCCCACCCCCCTCCAATCCCTGGGAATCCACAAACCTGGCAACTCTCTTCCAACTGTAATTAATTTTATACACTACTTAGAATGATTCAGTTCCCCACTTAGGAGAGGAATGAGAGTCAAAAGATTAGAAAATCTTTCCCATTGTTTTTCTTGAAAAATTTAGGGAAAGAACTTCATTGGCAAAACTGTTCACATGTGACGGATTTCTTCACTCAACCTCTCACAACACAATGGCTGGGAGCTTGCAAAACCCTGGTTTTGGAGAAGCTCGAAAGAGAAGACAAGGGAATCTTGTTTTGGTCATAGTTGCATAATAATATTGAGACAGAATGCACGCAGCAGGGAAGACCCAACGCAGCCAAAACTAAATAAATAAAATAAATACTTAAATTTAAAAAAAAGAATAAGGTCAAAAGATCACCCACATAGGAATTAATAGGAAATCTTCTCTACTTCTTGTCTGTATGCCCAATTTCCCAATCTTGATAGGACGATCCTAAGGGTTCAAAACCTTGCTTTGTTTCTTTTACATCCTCAATTAGTGTCTACTCAGGGAGTAAATGGAACACTACTAATATCTTCAGGTCAAATTACTAAAATAGCTACATACATGAATAATATAAATCATGTAGCAAAACATAACATATAAAAATTATATAAAATACTATGCAGATGCATTAACTTTATAAGAGTTTATAAGTATTACAGGGAAGCAGTTATCATAGAGTGGAAAGACTATTAGCCTAGGCAAGTGCTTGAATCTCAATCTGCAGTTCACCAGTTGTAAGATCCTTAGCAAATCCATTAACCTTTGAGCTAGAATGTCTTCATCACCATGTTATGGGATACATAATGGGGATATACAAAAACTTGAAACTGAAAACTTTGTCCTCTAAGTAGCTTCTGATCTAAGCACAGAAGAGACTTATAGATGTGAAGGGAAGATTAACTGCAAGATACATCTAAACAAGAGCATGATGTTTGATATACAGGTATAATAGTAACTACACTCACAGGATTATTTTGAGAAATAAATGCAATAATGTATGTGAGAGTACTTAGTAGATAGTAAAACAAATTTTGAAGATTCCATGCTATAAACTCATTTCCACTAGGCCAGGTTTTATTTTTATTGTTGTTGCATCATTTGACTAAAACATTTGCTATGTCATTCCAATAACAGGTAGTGTTGGAATAGTCACACTCAAAATGTATGAATCCCAAAATGATTCGGGTAAGTATTCCTGTGCCCCCTGAGGAAGATTAAGTGACTCTCTCCACTCCTGCCTTCTACTTGTAATATCCAAGAATGTAGCATCATACTTGGGAGACTTTTACCACCAATACCTTCAGAGTAGAAATCTCTTCCTTATTACCAAAGAAAACACAAACTCAAATTGGGAGATTGGGATTGACATATACACACTACTATATATAAAATAGATAAGTAATAAGAACCTGCTGTATAGCACAGGGAATTCTACTCAATACTCTGTAATGGCCTATATGGGAAAAGAATCTTAAAAAAAAGGAGTGAATATATATATATATATATGTATGTATAACTGATTCACTTTGCTGAACACCTGAAACTAACACAACACTGTAAATTAACTATACTCCAATAAAAGTTTTTAAAAAAAACACAAACTCAAAATCTATGCTTGACTGAAATACCTTTTCCTTGATTAATTTCATCATAAAGTCCCTTTCATTCCCAATTATTGTCACCTCTACCATAAAGAACTTGTAGAATAAATGCTCTGAGCTTGGAAATCTAGTGGAATATTAACAAGGGAAAGTTATCAGATAACATAATACATGCAGTGAAACTGAGTTCTTCTAAAAGAACTATGCATGACCACAGCATGGGTTTTCTTTCTTCCAGTTACATGGCATTGTTTTAAATTTTATTCACCTTCCCTAAGCAAGCATAAGGATGTACTGGATACACAGTGTGAATCTATCAAATTCCAAAGGACCTAGTTGCAGTTGGGCAGAAAAGTGAGTATGATGGATCTAATGGGCATCTCAGCTCACAGCTTTCAAGGCTATAAACAGGGGATCACTTTGTTTGATTTTAAAATGGAAGAGCAGGGGAAAGCCTAATTGTGGAGGGTAAGTGCTGTGCCTTAAATAACCATAAAACAACAATTTGTGTCAGTTCAAGGCAGGCAGAAAACAGACTAATTTTGGAACAAAGCATGGTAGAAAAGAATCCATTAATTCTCAAGACTTTTAAGCCCCTAAAGACTGCTGACACCACTTTTCCGGTGCTGCAATTCTTCCCCCACTGTTGGGCGGCAGTATACAAATGCCAGACATTTAAATGTTGCAGATGAAGTTTGCGGCTGAGAACTAGGAAGTCAGTATTGGGAGCAAAGGGATCCACAGTTCCTTCAAGGGCTCTGACTCCTAGTGTGCATTTAAAGCCAAATTCCGATGCAGGTAGCTAACCAGAATAATAAGAGTCATTTCAGCTTTGAGGTTTGGGGTTCCACTCATAAGTATCATAAATAGGTTGAATGACAAACTGTCTTTAATTACTGGCATCTGTGTGAAACAAAAATCCAAACTAAACTAAAAAATTGTCCATTAAAGGGCATAAAGGCCTTGATTAAAACATATACAAATAGGGCTTCCCTGGTGGCACAGTGGTTGAGAGTCTGCCTGCCAATGCAGGGGACACAGGTTCGTGCCCCGGTCCGGGAAGATCCCACATGCCGCAGAACGGCTGGGCCCGTGAGCCATGGCCGCTGAGCCTGCGCGTCCGGAGCCTGTGCTCCGCAACGGGAGAGGCCACAACAGTGAGAGGCCCGCATACCGCAAAAAAAAATAAAAATAAAAATAAATAAAACATCAAATATAAGTAAAAGAATATAAACATTTAATAAGATTTAAAATTAATGAGTGCATGAATTCCACCAAAAACAAATATTTAGGTCAGGTCGCACATTGAGTATGCCTTACTTTCATGATTAATTAACCCTGCAAAATAAACAACTACAAAATATCAGCAGCAAAAAATATAAAGCATCTATTTTTCACTCATGTACCTGCTGGGATTCAACTGATGTAGACTGGGCTCTAAGACCAACTGATGTAGGTCTTGTCTGTGTCCAGCTTCAGTTTCTCTCATCCTTCTTGGACCAGTACTCAAAACAGGCACAAGTATGTTTCAAGCCTTTGCTTATAACACATCTGCTAATACCCTGTTGATCAAATCAAGTCACATGACCAAACCTAAAGCCAAGGGGCAGAGAAACACACTTTGTCCACCCTAAGGCCCTGGTAAGGGTATGAATGTATAATACCACCATATCAGGAGAATAAATAACTACAACCAATAATTCAATCTACAACACCATGGATGTTACAAGGAGAAATGAACTATTTATGTCCATACTAGGCCTTTATAGACCAGGAAAACTGTACACCAAAATAAGAAAGAAGAACTTAATAATCCTCAGAGCTGTAAAGAATCTTAATCTCAGTCTCACTTCACAGTTGAAGAAATTGAGATCTCAAGAGGAAGAGTCTTCCCCATAGTCATGTGACTGTTTAGTGGCCTACTCAGTTTGGGCCAATTCACCTTCCAATACACAAAAGCAGAACACACCAGAGGAAGGCGAGGAGCCTTCTTCCCATGTAAAAGGGAGTCAGTTCCAGTAACAAAGCTTTCCTAAAGATGAATTTTTTAAATAAAATTGAAGTGTTTCACTAAAACACAGAAGTCTCAGGCCTCCTGGAAATTTCTATCAAGAATGCAATATTATATAAACAATTGTCAAACTCACAACTTCCATAACCAGCTATTATGCCTAATTTAACAAAAATAATGTCATCTGTATATAGTCCATAATCTTTATCCTTCCTCAGATGGGACCAGAAATACCATAAATCATTACTAAAATTATTCTGGTTTGTTATCCTCCTTGATGGTTCTACCCAGTTTGTCCTTACAAGTCTCTAATGTTTCACTCTTCACTCAGTGGATCCACACCAAGAGGCTCATCACCTCTTCCAAGGTCCTCTCTCATGACACCCAAAACTATCTCATGTTCTTTTTTTTCTCTACATCTTACCCTCAATCTTCACAAAAGTATGTTTTCACTCTCACGTGTTCCTCTTGTTATTTTTAAGTTTTGGAGAGATAAATGATTTGTGCATACAATTGAACACCAGGGCCTAGCCCGGGTCAAGCACAAAGCCAGTGTACTGAATGAATGAAACTGAATGATAAAATATTAAGACTGCGCAGAGGTGTGCTGACTGTCCCAAACAAATAAACCCTAAAACAAAGCATAATCATATCTTTCTGGGTTAACAGGGATAAATGAGCTCTCACATAAATGAACACAAAGCCTGTTACATTTAGAAAATAAAATCTTGCATTTCTGCTGCAAGTAGAAAAAGGAGGCTGGGGTATAGTAAGAGACTGTTCCAAAATCCTTCAGTTCTTCAGATATTTAAAGGTATGTCCATCAGAAGAAAGAAAAGTTGTGTTTGGTAGAGCTCCAGAAAACAGAACTAGGACAAGTAGGTGAAGTTAGGGAGAGAAATTATTTATGCTCAAAATATGGAATAACTGGGTAACAATTAGAGCTATCTAAAAATGGACTAGGCTGCCTCATGTGGCACCAAGTTCCAGGTCACCAGGAGCGTCTAAGGAGAAGCAAAGTGACAACTTATTAGGGATGACATTCAGGGGATTCTTTCTGGAGAGGTGGGGATAAGAGACGATGATGCTATGAGATGATCTTGACTCTGTGATTCCGATTCCCACCCTTTCATCCCCTCCTAGCTTCAATAAGGCCTCCTGGAAGGCAATAATAGTGAGGTGGTTAAGAAGGAGAGCCAGGGCAAGAAAACTTGGGTTCAAATACCACCCCTACCACTTATTAGCTGAGTGACCTTGAGTGAATCACTTAATAGTTTGTTTGTTTGTTTGTTTGTTTGTTTGTTTTTTCTTTTTTTCTTTTTTTGCGGTATGCGGGCCTCTCACTGTTGTGGCCTCTCCCGTTGCGGAGCACAGGCTCCGGATGCGCAGGCCCAGCGGCCATGGCTCACGGGCCCAGCCGCTCCGCGGCATATGGGATCCTCCCAGACCGGGGCACGAACCCGTATCCCCTGCATCGGCAGGCGGACTCTTAACCACTGCGCCACCAGGGAGGCCCCACTTAATAGTTTTGAGTCTCTACTTCCTCACCTGTAAAATAGAGTTTTCTACTACTACTTGTTATGAGGAATAAATGAGGTATTACACGTGAAGTGCTTCAAACAGTGCCTGGCAAAGACTAAGTGCTCAACAAATATTAGTTGTTACAATCATTATTATGACTCAAAGTAGGAGAAAATTAGAGGAGACAGAGTCATATTGGAAAGGACGCCATGATGATATAACTACCAACTCTGGCTATGCAGGGTAAACACACAGTGGTGGGATTGGTATAGACAGACAAAAGGCAAAGGGCCCACTCTGGTAGCCCCACTAGCATGCAAGGTTGCATGGTCAATGTCATGAACAATCATGGGATTTGGATACCTTTGCCTTTTTCATAGCACTCACTGATTCATTGCCAACCCCAGCATATACTGTGACTCTCCACCCTTCACTATGGTCTCTTCTATTGGATTGACCAAATCTCCCTGGAAATATAAATCCAGCTGCCCAGTCTCACCCTCAGTCTTTAAAACAGACATGGAGAAAAGTGTGTTCACTGGAGCAGGTTGGAAAGAGAAACGTCTAAGGACTATTTGCAAATAACAAGGAATAAAGGAAATTATATCCAGTAGATTCTTTTTGAGCTGCTTCTTGGAATGTGGGCACACTTGACTCATCTCTCTGTGAGTCCTTTTGCCCCACATTTTCTATTGCATCCCACTGAGATATCTGGAGCACACTCTTCCTTCTGTCTTCCCAGCCCCAACTCACCCCAGCTTTGAACGGTTCATTTCCTACATCATCAGCCCACAGCCCTAGCCTGACCTCTCCCATCATATCAGTCAGTTATGCACTCCACTGCTATACTGTGTCGACTTGTTCAACAATGTTTAGGTCTGAGCTCCTTGGGTAAAGGACCTTGTCATTTCTACTTTCACTTTGCAAGGTACCATGGGTATTCCCGGCACTGTCTAAATAATAAGATCAGGTTAAAGGTGAATTTTCTATGTGCTCAAGTTGCTAAATAAAAAATGGCACCTTCTGTTCCTGATTTTAATGCCCTCACCTACTAACACTCATTTTATTTTCATATTTGGTGAAGAAAAGAAATATCTTATTTTAATTTAAATCTACTCTAGTGATCTTTTGAAAGAGTGAGGGCTGCCCTTGAGTTTAAATTTAAACACAAGGTCATCATGCAAAAATTTCAAAAGCCTATTTCTCCCAACAGTAATAATGTATTTTAATTATACAGTGTTATCTTTACCAACATTTGATAAACGTTTGTTGAATGAATAAACGAATAAGACTCAATGAACCTCATGACAAGACTAGGAGATAAGCTGTGTTGGTGATGGTTTTCCCATCTTACTACCAATGAATTAGAAGTTTTAAAACTGGTAAGTATCTGGGCTTCCCTGGTGGCACAGTGGTTGAGAGTCTGCCTGCTGATGCAGGGGACACGGGTTCGTGCTCCGGTCCGGGAAGATCCCACGTGCCACGGAGTGGCTGGGCCCGTGAGCCATGGCCGCTGAGCCTGCGCGTCTGGAGCCTGTGCTCCACAACGGGAGAGGTCACAACAGTGAGAGGCCCGCATACCGCAAAAAAAAAAAGGACTTTAGACTTCATCTAAGGGCAATGAGAAGCCATTGGTGGGTTTTGATCAGGGTCAAGTCAAGAAGAAATTTAAATTTAGGAATCTCATATGCCTCTGTGGGTATTTATATAAAGTGTTTTGCTATTAATTATGTAACAAATTCCAAGTTCTTTATTAGCATTGTCATTTATAAGTGAAGAGTGACTTAGTCACCAACTCTATAGATGGAGTTTCTTTTGATCTGGAAGGAAGGAAAAGGGAGAAAGAAAGGAAAGAGAGAGAGAGAAAAGAGAGGGAGGGAGGCAGAGAGAGAGAGAGAAAAGAGAGGGAGGGAGGGAGAGAAAGAAAGAAAGGAAGAAAGAAAGAAGGGAGGGAGGGAGGGAGAGAAAGAAAGAAAGAAAGGAAGAAAGAAAGAAGGGAGGGAGGGAGGAAGGAAGGAAGGAAGGAAAGAAGGAGGGAAGGAGGGAAGGAGGGAAGGGAAAGAAAGAGAGAGAGAAAGGAGAACAAAAAAGGAAAGGGGGAAAAAACTGCTCTAGACAGCCAAAACCAGTATTTTTGTTCCTCATGTTAAAGATAAAAGAAATTAAAGGGTCACAGAGATTAAGAAATTTGCCCTAGGACACAAAATTAGGAAGTGGCAGCATTGGGTCTAGAATGCAAGGGAATAGTTCAAAGATTGTGAAGGAGGGGGCCTCCCTGGTGGCGCAGTGGTTGAGAGTCCGCCTGCCGATGCAGGGGATACGGGTTCGTGCCCCGGTCTGGGAGGATCCCATATGCCGCGGAGCGGCTGGGCCCGTGAGCCGTGGCCGCTGGGCCTGCGCTTCCGGAGCCTGTGCTCTGCGACGGGAGAGGCCACAGCAGTGAGAGGCCCGCATACAGCAAAAAAAAAAAAAAAAAGATTGTGAAGGAGGGAGAGAAAAAGGAAAAGAAACAATTTTCCTAACAATACTGAGTATCTACTCCATGCCAAATGCTTTAAATATAGTATGTTATTTAATCCTCAAAAAAAATCCATAAAAGTAGGTGTACGTATGCCCATTTCTAGGGGAGAAAACTGAGAGTGAAGAGAGTAATCTTATGCCCCAAATCTTCTGGCTCCCGTTTTAGTGAACTTGCCATTACACTGGCACTGCTCCTTGCAGGGTAATACAAAGGTCCATTGGTCAGTAACCAAACTCCAAAAACTGCTTTCTTCATCCTGGATGGCAGGAAGAGGCGAGATAGGTGATAAAAGCATACGTTAAACCAGTGAATAAATCCCTTTTTCTTAAGGTTCCTCTGGGAAAAGGCAAGAGAGATTATAGAAGGGTTGTTCACTTCCTTTATGCTTTCTAATTCCAGCCTGCTTGATTGAGGAATCTTCTTCTCCAACTCAGACCAAAAAAGATTGATCAACAGATAGACATGTAGATAGATAATTTTAGAATCTTGCTGAGGACTGCCTACTACCTCTTTTAAAATTCTGTTTATCTTTTTACCTTACTGGATGTTAAGTCTACAATTAAGAACATAATTTCATTATAGTATATGTAACAGTGTGTAAAATGGCTTAAAACACAGTGTCAGGATTCAGATTGCCTAGGTTCAGATAGCCACCTTCACCATTTGGATACTGTGCCTCACTTCCTTTACCTGTGAAATGGACAGAACCCCTATTTCACAAAGTAATTAGAAAAATTAAATAAAATAATATGTTTAAAAAAATATGTCCTTAGCGTAAAGTAAGCATGGCTATTACAATTTATCAAATACTGAATTTATTGTTTTTGTTTTTGTTTTTTGCAGTACGCGGGCCTCTCACTGTTGTAGCCTCTCCCGTTGCGGAGCACAGGCTCCGGACGCGCAGGCTCAGCAGCCATGGCTCACGGACCCAGCCGCACTGTGGCATGTGGGATCTTCCCAGACCGGGGCACGAACCCGTGTCCCCTGCATCGGCAGGCGGACTCTCAACCACTGCGCCACCAGGGAAGCCCCAAATGCTGAATTTATACAATTATTTTCTTTCTCTTTTTAGGAGCTATGGCTAAGATAGGACTTTTAAAAAGTTAATTATATCAAGATCACAGCAGTCAATTTACTGTTCTGATTGAGTGTAGAAATCAGCTGCAAATAAAATCTTGATTTCATCCTTACAAATTATTCAGTAATACTAAAATACAAACACCAATGAGATTCTCTTAATAATATTTGAAATACATGCCCTGAATCAATACAAACAACAGAACAAAATCACTAGAGTCTTTGATGCTTTATACATGTGTTAGCAAAATTTTTAAAGCATCTTTATCTCTAGTTTCAATAACTGTAGCCTAAACTTTGACATATTTAAATTTGTTGAAATATTAAGTGCTCAGCCCTGCCCATCTGATTCTTAGTATCTCTATTAGTTTTCTATTGATGCTGTATCAAATTACTACAAAGTTTATGGCCATACCACTCTGAATGTGCCCAATCTCATTGAATAACTACAGACTTCATGGCTTAAAAGAACACAAATGTAGTAGTTTACAAATCTCTAGATCAGAAGTCTGAAATGGGCCTCACAGGGCTAAAGTCAAGGTGTCATCAGGGCTAAGTTCCCTTCTGAAGGATATGGAGAGAATTTGTTTCCTTGCCTTTTCCATTTTCTAGAGGCCACCTGATTTCCTTGGCTCATAGGCCCCTTCCTTTGTCTTCAAAGCCAGCAACGTTGGGCCAAGTCCTTCTCACATCCCATCTAGTTAGCTCGGGTTGCCACAACAAAATACTATAGGCCGGGTGGCTTAAACAACACACGTTTATTTTCCCACAGTTCTGGAGAATAGAAATTCCAAGATCAGGGTGCCAGCATAGATGGATGAAAGCTCTTTTCTTGACTTGCAGATGGCCACCTTCTCACTGTGTTCTCACATGGTAGAGAGAGCAAGCTCTCTGGTGTCTCTAATAAGAGATAAGGGCACTAATTCCATCAGGAGGGGCCTACCCTCATGACCTCATCTAAACCTAATTACTTCCCAAAGGCCCTATCACCAAATGCCATCACATTGGGGGTTAGGACTTCGACATATGAATTTTTGAAGTATACGAGTCCATCCTAGTATATCTTATCACTCTGACCTCCTCTTCTGTCTCTCTCTTCCACATTTAAGGACCCTATGATTATAGGAGACACACTTGGATAATCCCAGATGATCTCCTTATTTTAAGGTCAGTTGATAGGCAACCTTAATTCCATTTGCAACCTTAATTCCCCCTTTTCATGTAAGGTAACATATTCATAGGTTTCAGGATTAGGATGTGGACATCTTTGGGGGCCACTATTGTACCTACCACACTATCATATCAATCATAAATTCAAAGAATCTGGACAAGCCAGATAAACTCAAACTGGAAGCAAGCATAAGGAGTCAAATTCAGTATCCCAATAGTTCCTTAAATTCCTGTGATTTCCAAGCCATACTGCCTTTAAATTTAAAAATGAAATTGGCAGAATTAAGCAAAGAGAAAGGCATTACACATCATACATACTTTTATTTATATACATATCTATATCAATACCTGTCTATAAATATTTGCATTTATACATCTATAGAGGTGTGATGGCCAATTTTATCTGTTAACTTGGCTAAGCTATGGTTGTTTGATCCAACACCGGTCTAGATGCTGCTTGTAAAGGTATTTTTTAGATGTGATTAATATCTAAATCAGTAGACTTTGAGTAAAGTGGATTTCTCTCCATAATGCGGGGGAGCGTCATCCAATTAGTTGAAGGCCTTAAGAGCAAAGACTGAGGTGCCCCAAGCAAGAGTGAATTCTACCACCACACTGCCTTCAGATTCAAGACTACAACACTGACTCCTGCTAGAATTTCTAGTCTACTGACAAGCCCTGCAAATTTCACACTTGCTAGCCCCCACAATCGCATAAGCCAGATAGACAGATAAGAGTAGTTTGCTGTTCCTGTTTCTCTGGAGAATTATCCATGTCAAAGTTGAGGGAAGCCTGAAATTATCATTATTAACAATGAGTGAGATAAAATCACGGATAGAGGATATGTGATTATAAGAACATCTCTCTCTCTCTCATAATCTTAATCTTTTAATCTTCCCCCCCCCCCAAGTACATGGGCCTCTCACTGTTGTGGCCTCAGGCTCCGGAGCACAGGCTCCGGATGCACAGGCTCAGTGGCCATGGCTCACGGGCCCAGCCGCTCCGCAGCATGTGGGATCCTCCCGGACCAGGGCACAAACCCGTGTCCCCTGCATCAGCAGGCAGACTCTCAACCACTGCGCCACCAGGGAAGCCCCCAGAATTTAATCTTGTTCAAGAGTAACAGTAAATAGACTTCGCTGGTGGCGCAGTGGTTAAGAATCCTCCTGCCAACGCAGGAGACATGGGTTCGAGCCCTGGTCCGGGAGGATCCCACATGCCACGAAGCAACTAAGCTCGTGTGCCACAACTACTGAAGCCCACGCACCTAGAGCCCATGCTCCACAACAAAGAGAAGCCAACGCAATGAGAAGCCCACGCACCACAACGAAGAGCAGCCCCCGCTCACGGCAACGAGAGAAAGCCCACGCACAGCCTGCGTGCAGCAATGAAGACCCAATGCAGCCATAAATAAATAAATAAATAATAAATAAATTTATAAAGAGCTTCTAACATGAATGACAATGAAACTTCATATTCAAATGAGATGAGAAGCCAGTACATGTGCATCAGGGATGGTTTAATTAGAAATAAATATAATAGTTTCAGCTGAGGAAAGGATACTTTACCTTCTCATCTCTAATAGCATGAAATTAATTTTTAGATATAGTGATGAAGTACAAGCTTCCACTCTTCAGGAAAATAATGGTCACAACACACTAATCTTTTGTAAATCAGGAAGTGGGCATTGCCGTGACAATCTGATTATCAAAGTGTATTCACTGATTGCCTCTTTTTTTTTTTTTTTTTTTTTTTTTTTTTCTTTTTTTTTTTTTTTTTATTTTACAAATTTAATCAGTTATACATATACATATGTTCCCATATCCCCTCCCTTTTGCGTCTCCCTCCCACCCTCCCTATCCCACCCCTCCAGGCGGTCACAAAGAACCGAGCTGATCTCCCTGTGCTATGCGGTTGCTTCCCACTAGCTATCTACCTTACGTTTGGTAGTGTATATATGTCCATGCCGCTCTTTCACTTTGTCACAGCTTACCCTTCCCCCTCCCCATATCCTCAAGTCCATGCTCTAGTAGGTCTGTGTCTTTATTCCTGTCTTACCCCTATGTTCTTGATGACATTTTTTTCTTAAATTCCATATATATGTGTCAGCATACAGTATTTGTCTTTCTCTTTCTGACTTACTTCACTCTGTATGACAGACTCTAGGTCCATCCACCTCATTACAAATAGCTCAATTTCATTTCTTTTTATGGCTGAGTAATATTCCATTGTATATATGTGCCACATCTTCTTTATCCATTCATCCGATGATGGACACTTAGGTTGTTTCCATCTCCGGGCTATTGTAAATAGGGCTGCTATGAACATTTTGGTACATGTCTCTTTTTGAATTATGGTTTTCTCAGGGTATATGCCCAGTAGTGGGATTGCTGGGTCATATGGTAGTTCTATATGTAGTTTTTTAAGGAACCTCCATACTGTTCTCCATAGTGGCTGTACCAATTCACATTCCCACCAGCAGTGCAAGAGTGTTCCCTTTTTTCCACACCCTCTCCAGCATTTATTGTTTCTAGATTTTTTGATGATGGCCATCCTGACTGGTGTGAGATGATATCTCATTGTAGTTTTGATTTGCATTTCTCTAATGAGTAAAGATGTTGAGCATCCTTTCATGTGTTTGTTGGCTGTCTGTATATCTTCTGTGGAGAAATGTCTATTTAGGTCTTCTGCCCATTTTTGGATTGGGTTGTTTGTTTTTTTGTTATTGAGCTGCATGAGCTGCTTATAAATTTTGGAGATTAATCCTTTGTCAGTTGCTTCATTTGCAAATATTTTCTCCCATTCTGAGGGTTGTCTTTTGGTCTTGTTTATGGTTTCCTTTGCCGTGCAAAAGCTTTTAAGTTTCATTAGGTCCCATGTGTTTATTTTTGTCTTTATTTCCATTTCTCTAGGAGGTGGGTCAAAAAGGATCGTGCTGTGATTTATGTCATAGAGTGTTCTGCCTATGTTTTCCTCTAGGAGTTTGATAGTGTCTGGCCTTACATTTAGGTCTTTAATCCATTTTGAGCTAATTTTTGTGTATGGTGTTAGGGAGTGATCTAATCTCATACTTTTACATGTCCCTGTCCAGTTTTCCCAGCACCACTTATTGAAGAGACTGTCCTTTCTCCACTGTACATTCCTGCCTCCTTTATCAAAGATAAGGTGACCATATGACCGTGGGTTTATCTCTGGGCTTTCTATCCTGTTCCATTGATCTATCTTCCTGTTTTTGTGCCAGTACCATACTGTCTTGATTACTGTAGCTTTGTAGTATAGTCTGAAGTCAGGGAGCCTGATTCCTCCAGCTCCATTTTTCGTTCTCAAGATTGCTTTGGCTATTCGGGGTCTTTTGTGTTTCCATACAAATTGTGAAATTTTTTGTTCTAGTTCTGTGAAAAATGCCATTGGTAGTTTGATAGGTATTGCATTGAATCTGTAGATTGCTTTGGGTAGTAGAGTCATTTTCACAATGTTGATTCTTCCAATCCAAGAACATGGTACATCTCTCCATCTATTTGTATCATCTTTAATTTCTTTCATCAGTGTCTTATAATTTTCTGCATACAGGTCTTTTGTCTCCTTAGGTAGGTTTATTCCTAGATATTTTATTCTTTTTGTTGCAATGGTAAATGGGAGTGTTTCCTTGATTTCACTTTCAGATTTTTCATCATTAGTATATAGGAATGCCAGAGATTTCTGTGCATTAATTTTGTATCCTGCAACTTTACCAAATTCATTGATTAGCTCTAGTAGTTTTCTGGTAGCATCTTTAGGATTCTCTATGTATAGTATCATGTCATCTGCAAACAGTGACAGCTTTACTTCTTCTTTTCCCATTTGGATTCCTTTTATTTCCTTTTCTTCTCTGATTGCTGTGGCTAAAACTTCCAAAACTATGTTGAATAAGAGTGGTGAGAGTGGGCAACCTTGTCTTGTTCCTGATCTTAGTGGAAATGGTTTCAGTTTTTCACCATTGAGGACGATGCTGGCTGTGGGTTTGTCATATATGGCCTTTATTATGTTGAGGAAAGTTCCCTCTATGCCTACTTTCTGCAGGGTTTTTATCATAAATGGGTGTTGAATTTTGTCAAAAGCTTTCTCTGCATCTATTGAGATGATCATATGGTTTTTCTCCTTCAACTTGTTAATATGGTGTATCACATTGATTGATTTGCGTATATTGAAGAATCCTTGCATTCCTGGAATAAACCCCACTTGATCATGGTGTATGATCCTTTTAATGTGCTGTTGGATTCTGTTTGCTAGTATTTTGTTGAGGATTTTTGCATCTATGTTCATCAGTGATATTGGCCTGTAGTTTTCTTTCTTTGTGACATCCTTGTCTGGTTTTGGTATCAAGGTGATGGTGGCCTCGTAGAATGAGTTTGGGAGTGTTCCTCCCTCTGCTATATTTTGGAAGAGTTTCAGAAGGATAGGTGTTAGCTCTTCTCTAAATGCTTGATAGAATTCGCCTGTGAAGCCATCTGGTCCTGGGCTTTTGTTTGTTGGAAGATTTTTGATCACAGTTTCAATTTCAGTGCTTGTGATTGGTCTGTTCATATTTTCTATTTCTTCCTGATTCAGTCTTGGCAGGTTGTGCATTTCTAAGAATTTGTCCATTTCTTCCAGGTTGTCCATTTTATTGGCATAGAGTTGCTTATAGTAATCTCTCATGATCTTTTGTATTTCTGCAGTGTCAGTTGTTACTTCTCCTTTTTCATTTCTAATTCTATTGATTTGAGTCTTCTCCCTTTTTTTCTTGATGAGTCTGGCTAATGGTTTATCAATTTTGTTTATCTTCTCAAAGAACCAGCTTTTAGTTTTATTGATCTTTGCTATCGTTTCCTTCATTTCTTTTTCATTTATTTCTGATCTGATTTTTATGATTTCTTTCCTTCTGCTAACTTTGGGATGTTTTTGTTCTTCTTTCTCTAATTGCTTTAGGTGCAAGGTTAGGTTGTTTATTCGAGATATTTCCTGTTTCTTAAGGTGGGATTGTATTGCCATAAACTTCCCTCTTAGAACTGCTTTTGCTGCATCCCATAGGTTTTGGGTCGTCGTGTCTCCATTGTCATTTGTTTCTAGGTATTTTTTAATTTCCTCTTTGATTTCTTCAGTGATCACTTCGTTATTAAGTAGTGTATTGTTTAGCCTCCATGTGTTTGTATGTTTTACAGCTCTTTTCCTGTAATTGATATCTAGTCTCATAGCATTGTGGTCGGAAAAGATACTTGATACAATTTCAATTTTCTTAAATTTACCAAGGCTTGATTTGTGACCCAAGATATGATCTATCCTGGAGAATGTTCCATGAGCACTTGAGAAAAATGTGTATTCTGTTGTTTTAGGATGGAATGTCCTATAAATATCAATTAAGTCCATCTTGTTTAATGTATCATTTAAAGCTTGTGTTTCCTTATTTATTTTCATTTTGGATGACCTGTCCATTGGTGAAAGTGGGGTGTTAAAGTCCCCTACTATGATTGTGTTACTGTCGATTTCTCCTTTTATGGCTGTTAATATTTCCCTTATGTATTGAGGTGCTCCTATGTTTGGTGCATAAATATTTACAATTGTTATATCTTCTTCTTGGATTGATCCCTTGATCATTATGTAGTGTCCTTCTTTGTCTCTTCTAGTAGTCTTTATTTTAAAGTCTATTTTGTCTGATATGAGAATTGCTACTCCAGCTTTCTTTTGGTTTCCATTTGCATGGAATATCTTTTTCCATCCCCTTACTTTCAGTCTGTATGTGTCTCTAGGTCTGAAGTGGGTCTCTTGTAGACAGCATATATATGGGTCTTGTTTTTGTATCCATTCAGCCAGTCTGTGTCTTTTGGTGGGAGCATTTAGTCCATTTACATTTAAGGTAATTATTGATATGTATGTTCCTATTCCCATTTTCTTAATTGTTTTGGGTTCGTTATTGTAGTTCTTTTCCTTCTGTTGTGTTTCTTGCCTAGAGAAGTTCCTTTAGCATTTGTTGTAAAGCTGGTTTGGTGGTGCTGAACTCTCTCAGCTTTTGCTTGTCTGTAAAGGTTTTAATTTCTCCATCAAATCTGAATGAGATCCTTGCTGGGTAGAGTAATCTTGGTTGCAGGTTTTTCTCCTTCATCACTTTAAGTATGTCCTGCCACTCCCTTCTGGCTTGTAGAGTTTCTGCTGAGAGATCAGCTGTTATCCTGATGGGGATTCCCTTGTGTGTTATTTGTTGTTTTTGCCTTGCTGCTTTTAATATGATTTCTTTGTGTTTAATTTTTGACAGTTTGATTAATATGTGTCTTGGTGTATTTCTCCTTGGATTTATTCTGTATGGGACTCTCTGTGCCTCCTGGACTTGATTAACTATTTCCTTTCCCATATTAGGGAAGTTTTCAACTATAATCTCTTCAAATATTTTCTCAGTCCCTTTCTTTTTCTCTTCTTCTTCTGGAACCCCTATAATTCGAATGTTGGTGCGTTTAATGTTGTCCCAGAGGTCTCTGAGACTGTCCTCTGTTCTTTTCATTCTTTTTTCTTTATTTTGCTGTGCAGCAGTTATTTCCACTATTTTATCTTCCACCTCACTTATCCGTTCTTCTGCCTCAGTTATTCTGCTATTGATCCCATCTAGAGTATTTTTTATTTCATTTATTGTGTTTTTAATCGATGCTTGATTCGTCTTTAGTTCTTCTAGGTCCTTGTTAACTGTTTCTTGCATTTTGTCTATTCTATTTCCAAGATTTTGGATCATCTTTACCATCATTATTCTGAATTCTTTTTCAGATAGACTGCCTATTACCTCTTCATTTGTTAGGTCTGGTGGGTTTTTATCTTGCTCCTTCTCCTGCTGTGTGTTTTTCTGTCTTCTCATTTTGCTTATGTTACTGTGTTTGGGGTCTCCTCTTTGCAGGCTGCAGGTTCGTAGTTCCCGTTGTTTTTGGTGTCTGTCCCCAGTGGCTAAGGTTGGTTTAGTGGGTTGTGTAGGCTTCTTGGTGGAGGGGACTACTGCCTGTGTTCTGGTGGATGAGGCTGGATCTTGTCTTTCTGGTGGGCAGGTCCACGTCTGGTGGTGTGTTTTGGGGTGTTTGCGGACTTTTTATGATTTGAGGCAGCCTCTCTGCTAATGGGTGGTGTTGTGTTCCTGTCTTGCTAGTTGTTTGGCATAGGGTGTCCAGCACTGTAGCTTGCTGGTCGTTGAGTGAAGCTGGGTGCTGGTGTTGAGATGGAGATCTCTGGAAGATTTTCGCCGTTTGATATTATGTGGAGCTGGGAGGTCTCTTGTGGACCAGTGTCCTGAAGTTCGCTCTCCCACCTCAGAGGCACAGCACTGACTCCTGGCTCCTCAATTTGGGATGATTTGTTGTCTATTCATGTATTCCACAGATGCAGGGTACATGAAGTTGATTGTGGAGCTTTAATCCGCTGCTTCTGAGGCTGCTGGGAGAGGTTTCCCTTTCTCTTCTTTGTTCTCACAGCTCCTGGGTCTCAGCTTTGGATTTGGCCCCGCCTCTGCGTGTAGGTCGCCGGAGGGCGTCTGTTCTTCGCTCAGACAGGACAGGGTTAAAGGAGCAGCCTCTTCGGGGACTCTGGCTCACTCAGGCCGGGCGGGAGGGAGGGGCACGGAGTGCGGGGCGAGCCTGCAGCGGCAGAGGTCGGCGTGACGTTGCACCAGCCCGAGGCGCGCCGTGCGTTCTCCCAGGGAAGCCGCCCCTGGATCCCGGGACCCCGGCAGTGGCAGGCTGCACAGGCTCCTGGAAGGGCGGCGTGGACAGTGTCCTGCGCTCGCACACAGGCCTCTTGGCGGCGGCAGCAGCAGCCCCAGCGTCCCACGCCCGTCTCTGGGCTCCGCGCTTTCAGCCGCGACTCGCGCCCGTCTCCGGAGCTCCCCCACGCGGCGCTCTTAATCCCCTCCCCTCGCGCACCAGGAAACCAAGAGGGAAGAAAAAGTCTCCTGCCTCTTCGGCAGCTCCAGAGTTTTCCCGGACTCCCTCCCGGCTAGCTGTGGCACATTAGCCCCCTTCAGGCTGAGTTCTCGCCGCCAGTCCCAGTCCTCTCCCTGCGCTCTGACCGAAGCCCGAGCCTCAGCTCCAGCGCCGCCCGCCCTGGCGGGGGAGCAGACAAGCCTCTCGGGCTGGTGAGTGCCGCTCGGCACTGCTCCTCTCTGCGGGAATCTCTCTGCTTTGCCCTACCCAGGTATGTGGGGAGTTTCTTGCCTTTTGGGAGGTCTGGGGTCTTCTGCCAGCGTTCAGTAGGTGTTCTGTAGGAGTTGTTCCACGTGTAGCTGTATTTCTGGTGTATCTGTGGGGAGGAAGGTGATCTCCGCGTCTTACTCTTCCGCCATCTTACCCGGAAGTCTGATTGCCTCTTAATTATCTAAGAAAACACTCTGAGTGGTTTTGAATATGTTTGTAAGCTTAGGTGTGACTTGACATTTATCATCTATAATAGTAATAAATTAGAAATAGCTTAAGTGTCCATTGGGAAAGGAATATACATTATGGTACAGCCATACAGTGGAATGTGGCCATTACAAAAGATTATTCTAAATCAATAGTCCTTGTTGAAAAAATAGAGATTTTTAAAAAGCAGTTTATAAAGCAGCATTTATAGTTTGATCTCATTTACATAACGTCACATACATTAGGATACTAATCAAAAATTTATAAATGACTATTTCTGGATGACCACAGTTTGGGTCATTTGATTTTTACTGTCTTCTTTTCATTTTCTCTATTGTTTGAATTTTTTTTACAGTGGGAATGTATTGGGTATTTGTTTAATTCTTAATAAACAAATATAGATTTTGGTAATCTATAAAGTTAAAAATGAGCAAAATTTTTATGATTAATAAATCATATGATTTATGATATATAAGTAATCATCTCAGTAGCAAAATTAGTAACAAGTACACAGAACTTGTCAGGGATAGCAAGCTTTTACTCACACAGTGTGGATTTATCACAGCTATTGAAATTTACCCATAATATGCACTTTCTGGGAATGCCAATCCATTCCCACTATCCTTTCAGCAATACTCTTTCATTTGAAAACTTAGAAGAATACTGTGAGCCTTGCCTTCCTCTCCATGCCTATTGATTTCTAGAAGCTCAGTATCCCAGCACTGGGAAGTTTAGAGATGAAGTCCAGCTCACTCATCCTACAAATAAATGAAGGAACTGAGACAGGGAGGTGACATGACCTGTGCAATGCCCCACAGCTAAAGCTTGTCAACACAATCTCTCTATCTTGTCAATCACGGAAAGTTGTATACCTTAAATATGTACGGCTTTTAAAAATGTGTAATTATACCTCAATAAAGTGGTTAAAAAATAAACAAATAGTCATCTTGATACCATCATCAAACTTCTTTGGTCTCCTGGAACTCCCACATGAACCCAAACTAAGCTTGAGCTGGGATTTGTGTCTTGCACGTATTCACAGAGCTCTGGAGTATGCAAGGTTGGAAGGACAGGCAGTCGGAAGACCCAAGCATGCGTCTATGATGCTGATCTGGCAAAAGTGGAGAGGTGTGTAGACATGAGGGCTCTGAGAAGCAGGAAGTTTTAGGAGAAAGAAGCATTTACATGTTATCCAGATACCCAGGCCTAGAAAACCTTGACGATGCTTACACTGTGCAGTCAAAGAAGGATTCAGATATGGCATTTGCAGCCTCCTATCTATCACCACAGAGATGATGTTTGAAAGTAAAGGAGTAAATAGAATTCCACAGTGTATGAAGAGGAGAGAACATAAACTTACGGATTAGGTGAAAGAAAATATTCAGTAAAAAGTAATTTAAGAAACACTAATACCTATAATCTATTGAGAACCTACTATGTACTTTACATAAACTATCACCCCAAATTTTCATTACAACCCACAAACCTTGGCTCTTCAATTGATGCTACACTGCCTCCCTGACAAGACGGATTAGAGCAGTAAGATGAGGGCTTTGAACATCACATCACAGAAGGTGATGGAGAAGACAATAATAAAGGGAAGGTTATTCCTGTCAAGTGGTGCTCTGGAGTTTAGAAGGATGAAGACTGTGAAAAGCCATTGGGTATGGTGTTTAAGACATTTTCAAAATCCTTTCAGAGTTTTATCTCCCTCCTATTACTGTGAAATCTGCCCCTACTTGGCTGACTGAATTTAATTACTAGGACTAAACTGAGTCTACAGTAACTGTACTACTTTCTGTAAGTAAATTGATTCATCTGTATGAGGTAAAGGAAATTTTCCAGGAAGATGAGCTGCTATTTAGCAAATGCCTCCAGCTTATCATAGCAGTGGTAGTCATTTATTGACACGTATTAACTCATTCTTGCAGTGAGCCCAATCTATAAAGTCTATAAATATGCTTCATAAGCCATTCCTCATTCATTCCTCCTCTCCCATCCTTACCTTCTTGCCTAAAGCTATTACAGGTAGTCTGCAGAAAGCTGCAGTTAAAATAATCAACCACTGCAAATGGGATGTGATTCCAGCATGTTTCCCTCAAGTGAGACTAGCTCTGAACTGCTTTTTGTCATGAGGAAGTTTGTATTCATGTACTTGTAAACCTGTTATCATTATTTACCTTCAAGTGTTTTAGTCATTTCCATTTTCCTGCTTTTCTCTTGTCTACAAAATATCTGAGTTTCTGATGATACTCATTCTATTAGATGATTTGTAAAATTGTAACATCTTCCACCACATCTGTATGTAAGTTAATGACTGCACTTTTTCTAAAAGTGTGATTCACTGACATTGTGTCCTAGATCAGCACCGTCCAATAGAAGCAGAATGCAGACTATATATGTAATTTAAAATTTTCTAGTTACCACATTAAAAAAATTAAAAAGGAAAAGGTAAAATAGCTTTCATAATATATTCTATTTAACCCAATATATCTAAAATACTATCACTTCAACATTGAATCAATAGTGTAAAATTGTTAAGGGGATTGGGCTTCCCTGGTGGCGCAGTGGTTGAGAGTCCGCCTGCCGATGCAGGGGACACAGGTTCGTGCCCCGGTTCGGGAAGATCCCACTTGCTGCAGAGCGGCTGGGCCCGTGAGCCATGGCCGCTGAGCCTGCGTGTCCAGAGCCTGTGCTCCGCAACGGGAGAGGCCACAACAGTGAGAGGCCCGCGTACCGCAAAAAAAAATAAAAAATAAAATTGTTAAGGGGATGTTTTACATTTCTTTGTACTAAGTTTTCAAAATCCAGTGTGTATTTTACACTTACAGCACATTTCAATTCAGACTAGTCACATTTTGTGTGCTTAGTAGCCACACGTGGCTAGAAGCAGCCACATTGGGCAGCACGGGTCTAGATCCTTAATGAAGATATTAAATGAGATCAGACTTTTAGCTGAGTCCTCTGTTAAGGTCCTCTCCCTCCTTATCTCCTCACCACCACCGCCATCCAATTTAGAAATATAGTTCTTTCTCAGGCCAATCTTCCCAACTAATTAGGAGCTATGTCTTAGACATTTCTGCCATCTCTCTCCCACCTTCCACTCTCCCTTATCGACAAACCCTTCATGGGAAATGGTGCCCAGGGAGGCTGGCAATTGACTGGAGGTCGAATAGTGGGTAGGATCTAAATTCAGTCTTATTGATGACCAGACCAGAGCTCTTCTGACTTCCTTAAGCATCCAACCTTTTCCCTTCCCCTTATTTCCACTTTAGAGCTCAGTCACTATTCTTTTTAGACTCACCAAGAAAAGGATTGATCTTACTTACCCTCCTTCTCAGACATTAAATTTAGAGGCCAAAACTAAACTGATCCTCCAAGCACAACAGATGGATTCAGAGATTGTCCACTGGTAGCTGAGACCTGGCAACTTCTCTTTTTCCTTCTTTAAAAATAAAGCTAATAAACCCTCCACCTAGGAAGGGAGGAGTGGTTATTCACTAGCTGATGTTCTAAGCATTCTACTACATTCATTCATTTATACTCAGAAGACTGGAAGATTAGATTCCAAAATGTTATTATGGTAATCTCTCTGGATGCCACAAGCAATTTGTTACTGTTGTTTATTTGTGGTTTGGGATTTTTCTGCAATGAATACATGTATTATTTTTGTGCAAACAAATAATATACGATAATAACAAATAAATGTCCCTACTGCCTTTTGTAAAGAAAAGGTCTGATCATCCAGTCCTGGTTTAATTTCCCGAGATCTACAAATAGAAGCTATTTTTTAAAGATAATCATCTAAATATTTTCCAGGGGTAGAAATGGAGACAGAATGCAGTCTGAGGCCCCACTGTATAAAAATCACTCATCAGCATAAAATGACTTAACAGTAATTCAGGTTGAGCACCCAGAGTATTCCACTTAGATGTCTATCAGTGCAGAACATGACAACACTTGATCCCTTCAGCAGTGCTCAGGGTAAACATTTGCTGACCTCTCCTTTTCTCAACCACCAAAAAAAAAAAAAAAAAAGCAGCAAAACAAGATAGGCTACAGTCAGCTCCTAATATTATACAGCCAAAGAAATTGAGAAAGAGTACATTTTATGCATTTAAAAAATATATATTCTTTTGTCTTAGGTAAATTTAAATAAAGACTTTTATTGTTCATTTTCAACAGACAAAAAAGTAAGATTCCCACACATATCTATCTATCTTGAATGGTTCGTACTTTAGCTTTCAACATACAATGTGAAGATGGGGAAAGGAGAAAACCTTGTATTTTCCTAAGATTTTCATGTTCACATTCCATGCTTTAAGAAAATGAATCCTGCATGTCTACAGGCAGATAGTACTTATAATTTGTAATTTTTTTGGTAAAGATGCACTGTTTGCCCAAATCTGGTACAAAATGCACAGCTACATTAAAACAGCGATGTTGGAGACCTTCAAGATGGCGGAGGAGTTAGACGTGGAGATCGCCTTCCTCCCCACAAATACATCAGAAATACATCTACATGTGGAACAGCTCCTACTGAATGCTGGCAGAAGACCTCAGACCTCCCAAAAGGCAAGAAATTCCCCCACGTACCTGGGTAGGGCAAAAGAAAAAAGAAAAAACAGAGACAAAACAAGAGGGATGGGACTTGTACCTCTGAGAGGGAGCTGTGAAGGAGGAAAGGTTTCCACACACTAGGAAGCCCCATCCCGGGCGGAGACAGGGGTGGCGGGAGGGAAGCTTTGGAGCCATGGAGAAGAGCACAGCAACTGAGGTGCGGAGAGAAAAGCGAAGAGATTCCCGCACAGAGGATCGGTGCCGACCAGCACTCACCAGCCCGAGAGGCTTGTCTGCTCACCCGCCGGGATGGGCGGGGGTGGGAGCTGAGGCTCGGGCTTCACTCAGAGCGCAGGGAGAGGATTGGCGCATGAACACAGCCTGAAGGGGTCTAGTGCGCCACAGCTAGCTGGGAGGGAGTCCAGGAAAAAGTCTGGACCTGCTGATGAGGCAAGAGACCACTGTTTCGGGGTGCGCGAGGAGAGGGGATTCAGAGCACCACTGAAACGACTTCCACAGACGGGCACAAGCCGCAGATATCAGAGCCGACACTAGAGATGGGCATGGGATGCTAAGGCTGCTGCTACCGCCACCAAGAAGCCTGTGTGCAAGCACAGGTCACTCTCCACACCTCCCCTCCTGGGAGCCTGTACAGCCCCCCACTGCCAGGGTCCCGTGATCCAGGGAGGACTTCCCCCGGAGAACACACGGTGCACCTCAGGCTGCTGCAAAGCCACAGCGGCCTCTGCCGACACAGGTTCGCCTCGCATTCCGTACCCCTCTCTCCCCCCAGCCTGAGTGAGCCAGAGCCCCCAAATCAGCGGCTCCTTTAACCCCGTCGTGTCTGAGCCAAGAACAGACACCCTCAGGTGACCTACACGCAGAGGCGGGTCCAAATCAAAGCTGAATGCCAGGAGCTGTGCGAACAAAGAAGAGAAAGGGAAATCTCTCCCAGCAGCCTCAGAGGCAGCGGATTAAAGTTCCACAATCAACCTGATGTACCCTGCAACTCTGGAATACCTGAATAGACAACAAATCATCCCAAAATTGAGACAGTGGACTTTGTGTGATTTTGTCTGCATAGCTTTGCTTTTACCATTGTCCTAGGGTTCTGTCTGTCCGTTTATTTTTTTTTATTTATTTTTTTAGTATAGTTATTTAGCATTTGTTATCATTGGTGGATTTGTGTTTTGGTTTGGTTGCTCTCCTTTCTTTCTTTCTTTCTTTTTTTTAAAATTACTTTTCAATTTTTTTCATTTTTAATAACTTTTAATTTTTTATTTTAGTAACTTTATTTTATTTTTCTCCTTCTTTCCTTCATTTTTTCTCCCTTTTCTTCTGAGTCATGTGGCTGACAGGGTCTTGGTGCTCTGACCGGGTGTCAGGCCTGTGCCTCTGAGGTGGGAGAGCCAAGTTCAGGACATTGGTCCACCAGAGACCTCCCAGCTCCACATAATATCAAACAGCAAAAGCTCTCTCAGAGATCTCCATCTCAACGCTAAGACCCAGCTCCACTCAACGACCAGCAAACTACAGTGTTGCACACCCTATGCCAAACAACTAGCAAGACAGTAACACAACACAACCCATTAGCAGAGAGGCCACCTAAAATCATAATAAGGTCACAGACACCCCAAAACACAGCAGCGGACATGGTCCTGCCCACCAGAAAGAGAAGATCCACCCTCATCCACCAGGACACAGGCACCAGTCCGCTATACCAGGAAGCCTACACAACCCACTGAACCAACCTTAGCCACTGGGGGCAGACACCAACAACAATGGGAACTACGAACATGCAGCCTGCGTAAAGGAAGCCCAAAACACAGTAAGTTAAGCAAAATGAGAAGACAGAGAAACACACAGCAGATGAAGGAGCAAGGTAAACACCCACCAGACCAAACAAATGAAAAGGAAATAGGCAATCTACCAGAAAAAGAATTCAGAGTAATGATAGTAAAGATGATCCAAAATTTTAGAAATAGAATGGAGAAAATACAAGAAACATTTAACAAAGACCTAGAGGAACTAAAGAGCAAACAAACAATGATGAACAACAGAATAAATGAAATTAAAACTTCTACAGAAGGAATCAATGGCAGAATAACTGAGGCAGAAGAACGGATAAGTCACCTGGAAGAAAAAATAGTGGAAATAACTACTGCAGAGCAGAATAAAGAAAAAAGAATGAAAAGAATTGAGAACAGTCTCAGAGATCTCTGGGACAACATTAAATGCACCAACATTTGAATTATAGGGGTCCCAGAAGAAGAGACAAAGAAAGGGACTGAGAAAATATTTGAAGAGATTATAGTTGAAAACTTCTCTAATATGGGAAAGGAAATAGTCAATCAAGTCCAAGAAGCACAGAGAGTCCCATACTGGATAAATCCAAGGCAAAACACAACAAGACACATATTAATAAAACTGTCAATAATTAAATTCAAAGAAAAAATATTAAAAGCAGCAAGGGAAAAACAACAACTTACATACAAGGAAATCCCCATAAGGTTAACAGCTGATCTTTCAGCAGAAACTCTGAAAGCCAGAAAGGAGTGGCAGCACATATTTAAAGTGATGAAGGAGAAAACCAACAACCAAGATTACTGTACCCAGCAAGGATCTCATTCAGATTTGACGGAGAAATTAAAACCTTTACAGACAAGCAAAAGCTAAGAGAATTCAGCACCCCCAAACCAGCTTTACAACAAATGCTAAAGGAACTTTTCTAGGCAGGAAACACAATAGAGGGAAAAGACCTACAAAAACAAACCCAAAATGATTAAGAAAGTGGTAATAGGAACATACATATGGATAATGACCTTAAATGTAAATGGATTAAATGCTCCCACCAAAAGACACAGACTGGCTGAATGGATACAAAAACAAGACCCATATATATGCTGTCTACAAGAGACCCACTTCAGACCTAGGGACACATACAGACTGAAAGTGAGGGGATGGAAAAAGATATTCCATGCAAATGGAAATCAAAGGAAAGTTGGAGTAGCAATTCTCATATCAGACAAAAGAGAGTTAAAAATAAAGCGTACAAGAGACAAAGAAGGACACTACTGATCAAGGGATTGATCCAAGAAGAAGTTATAACAATTGTAAATATTTATGCACCCAACATAGGAGCACCTCAATACATAAGGCAAATACTAACTGCCATAAAAGGGGAAATTGACAGTAACACATTCATAGTAGGGGACTTTAACACCCCACTTTCACCAATGGACAGATCATCCAAAAAGAAAAGAAATAGGGAAACACAAGCTTTAAATGATACAATAAACAAGATGGACTTAATTGATATTTATAGGACATTCCATCCAAAAACAACAGAATACACTTTCTTCTCAAGTGCTCATGGAACATTCTCCAGGATAGATCATATCTTGGGTCACAAATCATGTCTTGGTAAATTTAAGAAAATTGAAACTGTATCAGGTATCTTCTCAGAACACAATGATATAAGACTAGATATCAATTACAGGAAAAAAAATCTGTAAAAAATACAAACACATGGAAGCTAAACAATACACTACTAAATATCCAAGAGATCACTGAATAAATCAAAGAGGAAATCAAAAAGTACCTAGAAACAAATGACAATGAAAACACGACGACCCAAAACCTATGGGATGCAGCAAAAGCAGTTCTAAGAGGGAAGTTTATAGCAATACAGTCGTACCTCAAGAAACAACAAACATCTCAAATAAACAACCTAACCTTACACCTAAAGCAATTAGAGGAAGAAGAACAAAAAAGCCCCAAAGTTAGCAGAAAAAATCATAATGATCAGATCAGAAATAAATGAAAAAGAAATGAAGGAAACAATAGCAAATATCAATAAAACGAAAACTGGTGCTTTGAGAAGATATACAAAATTGATAAATCATTAGCCAGATTCATCAAGAAAAAAAGGGAGAAGACTCAAATCAACAGGATCAGAAATGAAAAAGCAGCAGTAACACCTGACGCTGCAGAAATACAAAGGATCATGAGAGATTACTACAAACAACTATATGCCAATAAAATGGACAACCTGGAAGAAATGGACAAATTCTTAGAAAAGCAAAACCTTCTAAGACTGAACCAGGGAGAAATAGAAAATATAAACAGACCAATCACAAGCACTGATATTGAGACTGTGATTAAAAATCTTCCAGCAAACAAAAGCCCAGGACCAGATGGTTTCACAGGAAAATTTTATCAAACATTTAGAGAAGAGCTAACACCAATCGTTCTCAAACTCTTCCAAAATATAGCAGAGGGAGGAACACTCCCAAACTCATTCTACGAGGCCACAATCACCCTGATACCAAAAACAGACAAAGACGTCACAAAGAAAGAAAACTACAGGCCAATATCACTGATGAACATAGATGCAAAAATCCTCAACAAAATACTAGCAAACAGAATCCAACAGCACGTTAAAAGGATCGTACACCAGGATCAAGTGGGGTTTAACCCAGGAACGCAAGGATTCTTCAATATATGCAAATCAATCAACGTGATACACCATATTAACAAACTGAAGGAGAAAAACCATATGATAATCTCAATGGATGCAGAAAAAGGTTTCAACAAAATTCAACACCCATTTATGATAAAAACCCTGCAGAAAGGAGGCACAGAGGGAACTTACCTCAACATAATGAAGGCCACATATGACAAACCCACAGCCAACATCGTTCTCAATGGTGAAAAACTGAAACCATTTCCTCTAAGATCAGGAACAACACAAAGTTGTCCACTTTCACCACTATTATTCAACATAGTTTTGGAAGTTTTAGACACAGCAATCAGAGAAGAAAAAGAAAAGGAATCCAAATTGGAAAAGAGGAGTAAAATTGTCACTGCTTGCAGATGACAAGATACTATACATAGGAAATCCTAAAGAGGCTACCAGAAAACTACTACAGCTGATCAAGAATTTGGTAAAGTAGCAGGATACAAAATTATGGCACAGAAATCTCTTGCATTCCTATACACTAATGATGAAAAATCTGAAGGAGAAATTAAGGAAACACTCCCATTTACCATTGCAACAAAAAGAATAAAATACCTAGGAATAAACCTATCTAAGGAGACAAAAGACCTGTACGTGGAAAACTATAAGACAGTGATGAAAGAAATTAAAGATGATACAAACAGATGGAGAGATATACCATGTTCTTGGATTGGAAGAATCAACACTGTGAAAATGACTCTAGTACCCAAAACAATCTACAGATTCAATGCAATCACTATCAAACTATCAATGGCATTTTTCACAAAACTAGAACAAAAAATTTCACAATTTGTATGGAAACACAAAAGACCCCGAATAGCCAAAGCAATCTTTTTTTTTTTTTTTTTTTTTTTTTTTTTGCTGTACGCGGGCCTCTCACTGTTGTGGCCTCCCCCATTGCGGAGCACAGGCTCCGGACGCACAGGCCCAGCGGCCATGGCTCACGGGCCCAGCCGCTCCGCGGCATGTGGGATCTTCCCAGACCGGGGCACGAACCCGTATCCCCTGCATCGGCAGGCGGACTCTCAACCACTGTGCCACCAGGGAAGCCCAGCCAAAGCAATCTTGATAAAGAAAAATGGAGCTGGAGGAATCAGGCTCCCAGACTTCAGACTGTACTACAAAGCTATGGTAATTAAGACAGTACGGTACTGGCACAAAAACAGAAATATAGATCAATGGAACAGGGTAAAAACCCCAGAGATAAACCCACGCACATATGGTCACCTCATTTTTGATAACGGAGGCAAGAATATACAATGGAGATAAGACAGCCTCTTCAATAAGTGGTGCTGGGAAAAGTGGACAGCTACATGAATGAAATAATAATAAATACAAAATATTTTTTAAAATAATTTAAAAAAATAAAAATAAAAGAATGAAATTAGAACACTCCCTAACACCATACACAAATATAAACTCAAAATGGATGAAAGACCTAAATGTAAGGCCAGACACTATAAAACTCTTAGAGGAAAACATAGGCAGAACACTCTATGACATAAATCACAGCAAGATTCTTTTTGACCCACCTCTTAGAGAAATAGAAATAAAAACAAAAATAAACAAATGGGACCTAATGAAACTTAAAAGCTTTTGCACAGCCAAGGAAACCATAAATAAGACAAAAAGACAACCCTCAGAATGGGAGAAAATATTTGCAAATGAAGCAACTGACAAAGGATTAATCCCCTAAATTTACAAGCAGCTCATGCAGCTCAATATCAAAGAAACAAACAACCTAATCCAAAAATGGGCAGAAGACTAAATAGACATTTCTCCAGTGAAGATATACAGATAGCCAACAAACACATGAAAGGATTCTCAACATCACTAATCATTAGAGAAATGCAAATCAAAACTACAATGAGGTATCACTTCACACAGGTCAGAATGGCTATCATCAAAAAATCTACAAACAGTAAATGCTGGAGAGGGTGTAGAGAAAAGGGAACCCTCTTGAACTGTTGGTGGGAATGTAAACTCATACAACCACTATGGAAAACAGTATGGAGGTTCCTTAATAAACTAAAAATAGAAATACCATATGACCCAGCAATCCCACTACTGGGCATGTATCCTGAGAAAACCATAATTCAAAAAGAGTCATGCACCACAATGTTCATTGCAGCATTATTTACAATAGCCAGGATATGGTAGCAACCTAAGTATCCATCCACTGATGAATACATAAAGAAGATGTGCCACATATATACAATGGAATATTACTCAGCCATAGAAAGAAACGAAATTGAGTTATTTGTAGTGAGGTGGATGGACCTAGAGACTGTCATACAGAGTGAAGTAAGTCAGAAAGAGAAAAACAAATACCGTATGCTAACACATATATATGGAATCTAAAAAAAAAAAAATGGTTCTGAAGAACCTATGGGCAGGACAGGAATAAAGACGCAGACATAGATAATGGACTTGAGGACACAGGGAGGGGAAAGGGTAAGCTGGGACAAAGTCAGAGAGTGTCATGGATATATATACACTACCAAATGTAAAATAGATAGCTAGTGGGAAGCAGCTACATAGCACAGGGAGATCAGCTCGGTGCTCTGTGACCACCTAGATGGGTGGGATAGGGAGGGTGGGAGGGAGACACATGAGGGAGGAGATATGGGCATATATGTATATGTATAGCGGATTCACTTTGTTATAAAGCAGAAACTAACACACATTTATAAAGCAATTATACTTCAATAAAAATGTTTTTAAAAATGGGAAAAAATAGCTATGTTGCTGTTTCAGTTAAATTAAATTCCATAATATTTTAGGTTCACTAGTAGTCTTTACAATATAAAGGATTAAAGGAGCAAATGTTTTTGCAATTCAAGTTTAAAAAACCAGGTTTTTATAGTTTTGTGTATTTAGATGTACATTTTTTATAATTTATTTCATTTATTTATTTTTGGCTGTGTTGGGTCTTCATTGCTGCGTGCAGGCTTTCTCTAGTTCCGGTGAGTAGGGGCTACTCTTCATTGCAGTGCGCGGGCATCTCACTGTGGTGGCTTCTCTTGTTGCGGAGCACAGGCTCTAGGCCCGCAGGCTTCAGTAGTTGCAGCACACTGGCTCAGTAGTTGTGGCACGCGGGCTCAGTAGTTGTGGCTCACGGGCTCTAGAGCGCAGGCTCAGTAGTTGTGGCACATGGGCTTAGTTGCTCCGCGGCATGTGGGGTCTTCCCGGACCAGGGCTTGAACCCATGTCTCCTGCATTGGCAGGCGGATTCTTAACCACTGCACCACCAGGGAAGCCCTCGATGTGCATTTTATTTCTCCTAAAATAGGGACAGACCTGTAGTTTAGAAGATGCCAAAAAGACACCAAAAAAAATCCTTACTAGCAATGGAATCAATCCCATTTCTCAGTAAACTGGTGTTTACAGATACAGATTTTGTTCTTTCTGTTGGGGAGTGGGCTGTGTGGCGGGGGAGCAGTGGAACTGAAGGATGTGCAAATAAACGTAAGAACTAAGTGTTTTTGAAAAGAAACCTGGAGGATCACCTAGTCCAATGAAGTCTTTCTTCATTCTAGAGGTAACAGTAAGCCTTTCAATTTCAGAGCAGAGTTCTTGCTATACCATACAGTATTCTCTAGTTTGCTAAGAGGTGGAACCCCCTAGAAGTCAATTTTTTTTTTTTTTGGAAACCTATTAAAATGCTGATATATTTATGTCTGCCCTGTGAACCAAAACTTTTACTTGTAAAAAATATGATTCTATTATATTCATATGTTATATTTAACCTCAACATATCCAGTGGGGGAAATGTTGTTAAACTAAACACAATGAGTTATTTCAGAGGTTTTGTATTAACATTTGTATACTACCTACTCATTTGGTTTCCTGAGCTCATCAGAAAATAAGCAGTATAAGATGGCAAAGATATAAGAAAAATTTAGGGTGTTAACTTAAATGTAGAAATTCCAAGTTTACTATCTTTTTTTCTAAAACTGAGACCATACAAATATCTAGTCACTACATTGTATACATGAAACTAATATAACATGTCAATTATAACTGAAGTTAAAAAAAAAAAGATAAGACCAACGTTACTTCATGCCAGCCTCGGTGAATCTGCAACCCCTTGAAGCCTAGTTCAGTTTTTTGAAATTCTAAGTTGGTTCTCATTTGGTATAGTAGAGATAAACATTTGAATGACTATTTTTGTTTTGTTTTCAATCCACTGTGCTAAAATCATGTGGTTACTGCGTGTACCTTATGTTCTTTAAAAGATGGTTTTAAATGAAAATGTTTTGAGACTATAAGAAGTCTTAATGCTTTTGGGCAATTACCACAATAAAACTAATTTTGAAAAGTACTCGATTAAAACACAATTGAGGGACTTCCCTGGTGGTGCAGTGATTAAGAATCCACCTGCCAATGCAGGGGACACGGGTTAGAGCCCTGGTCCAGGAAGATCCCACATGCCACGGAGCAACTAAGCCCGTGCACCACAACTACGGAGCCTGCACGCTAGAGCCGGAAAGCCACAACTACTGAAGCCTGCGCCCCTAGAGCCCGTGCTCTGCAACGGGAGAGGCCACCTCAATGAGAAGCCCGCACACCGCAACAAAGACCCAACACAGCCATAAATAAATAATTAATTATTTTTTAAAATAAATAAATAAAATTATCTTAAAAAAATAAATAAAAGACACTTGAATGTGGGAAGTGGCTGTTAAAAGGATATTTGAGGGCTTCCCTGGTGGCACAGTGGTTGGGAGTCCACCTGCCGATGCAGGGGTCGCGGGTTCGTGCCCTGGTCTGGGAAGATCCCACATGCTGCGGAGCGGCTGGGCCCGTGAACCATGGCCGCTGAGCCTGCCGAGTAGAAAAATAATGCTGCAGGGGCTTCCCTGGTGGTGCAGTGGTTGAGAGTCCGCCTGCCAATGCAGGGGACACGGGTTCGTGTCCCGGTCCCGGAAGATCCCACATGCCGCGGAGCGGCTGGGCCCGTGAGCCATGGCCACTGAGCCTGTGCTCCGCAACGGGAGAGGCCCCAGCAGTGAGAGGCCACAGCAGTGAGAGGCCCGTGTGCCGCAAAAAAAAAAAAAAAAAAAAAGAACAACTGAAAATGTAGGCCCCAGATTTGTGATGGCTGAATCCTAAAGGCAGTGCCTAAAATATCAAATGTCTCAACTAAAAGTAAGGACAAATTTGGGAACAAGCTAGAGAGGCTCTTAAAATTCCAGAGTGTAAACTCCCATCTTATCTCCCTAGTTTTCAAATTTATAAATGAATATATTTTCAAAGTCTCTACAAGCTGAAGGATTCTAAATCTAGGCCAAATAACTGATTACAACAAAAAGAATATTGGTTAAATATATTTTCTCTCCTTTCTACTGAGGAACAAAGAAGAGGACCTAAGCTAAATTTGTAACATTACAATTTTTTCAAAATGTGAGCCAAATAATAAGTTCTTAAAGAACAGATAGATTTTCAAGGCAAGTTGTGAATTCTCTTTCTTGCATCCCTTCAGAAGTAAGACAGAAGTGACTCTGTGTGGCTACATGACTTGGGTCCAGTTCTGCTTAGAAGCTGGTGGGAGAGATAACTGGTACTCTGAGGCTATAGTTGCTTAATGTGATAAGAAAGTTCTAGTGCATCTAATGCATCCATGCTGATTTTTCCCTCTACAAACCAGCATTTTAAGTCAGAGAGTGTCATTTTCACAAGCTTGAGCCAGCCTACATTTCCATTATTATGAATGCTCATAATTAAAACTGGAAAGAATATTTCAGTAAAACTTTTTTGAAATAAATTTAAAAAATAAATTGGGCTCATAAGTAAAAAAACTGGAAAGAACAGTGGAAATGTAACATCTCAGAAGCATTGTGCAATTGGGTAGAGTAAAAGGTAAGGAGGGTTCCTCAGGAAACTAAAAAGTGCTGGATTTTCTACCATTTCTGATATATAAATATAGTACTAGGAAGAAGAAGTATGAACACATAAGATACTCTAGGCCTGGTTTATTGATATAACATTAGGTTGACCTCTACAAAAATACTTATTAGGAATGTCATAATAATAATCATGGATATAATAACTTTACAATTATAATTACAGGTTAGACCAATGCAACCTCCAGGCAAACAAAGATTTTGGAGCAGCATGATCCTCTCCACAAGCTGATATCATATGCATTTGTATGTGTTCAATGTTCAAATGGTTTGGGAACTTCATTTTCAAAAGGCAATTTCAAGACCTAAAATTGTTTTCCTCCGTTTAAAAAAAATATATGTTTGAGAGAACCAGCTAGAGAGTTACCAACTAATTCATGTAGCAAGTATTTTTTAAAGTATTTACTTAAATACCAGTGCCTGGTACCATGATGAGCACTGGGACACAGAAATGGAAAAACAAACATGGTTTGATGATTATGCCAGCTCATATATAAAACATGTTCATTAATATGCCACATTACCTATGGGGGGAAATAACATACTTTCAAAAGTGATTTTCTGCCTCTGGTTTAGCAGAAGGTGCTAAACCACAAAAATTCACAATTCTGTGCACACACAAAAGTTCACAATTTCTTCAGTATGAGTGTGGAAATGTACATATACTTTGGCCTTGAAAGAGAAGTGTTATTAAAATTTTAATGATAATAACTACTGTTTATTGAGTACCATTATTGGGCCTGTATTTAATATTAACTCTTTTAAACAACCCTGAAAGTAGGTATTATTTCCATTTTATGGATGATTTATGTTGAGAAGCCCCTCCCAGAATAAGCCCATGATATTCTGAACAATTTGCAGTTCCAGAGCAGCAGCTGCAGCTCATTTTAAAAGATGAAACAATAGTGACCATTTACTGAACATTTACTCTGTCCTTGTACTGTTCTAGGTCCTTTACATTTATTGTTTCATTGCATTCTCACAACAACCCTACACGATACATAATAATGTATAGATGTAGCAACCGAGGCTCAGAGAGGCTAAGCAATGTGCCCTAAATCACACAGCCAGTGAATGACCACCTAGCAGAGTTACCAACCTGGGGCTCTCTGACCCTCAAACACTTACTCTCTCCTCTCTAAAATATCCCCACACTCCACTGACATCCACTTCTCCAACCTCCTTTAATGCTCTGTCCTCTGCCTAAAATGGTCTCCTCTGCCTAACTCCCTCTCATTCTTCAAGGTCCAATGCAGATATTCCCTTTTCAGTCCCAACCACCCCAGGCAAAATTTGTAATCATAGCATGTGTTTTTGCTACTAGTCTAGCACTTATCACATATTATTGTAATTATTTGTAAGTATTTCTCTCCCAGGGAGGCTAAGAAGACCTTGAGTGCAAAAAATTGTTTATTATTCATTTTTGAGTTCCCAACACATAGTAAACAGCTTGGCACATAGACTGACACCCTAGGTTATTAGGTGGCAGACCTAATAACTCACACAAGCCTGTTGTAAATTAAAAGAACCTATTAAAAAGTGACAAAAACAATCTTCCTGCCTTTATCTGTGAACCATATTTTTTTGCATGTTTTTATTTGTCTGTTTAAGACCCTCAGAAAAGTAAATGTCACCACCTCTCCACCCTCTCTATTTGTCATTCTCCTAACAGGTCATTCTAGCCTGTTCCTGCGTATTTCTGCCTTCTGAGAAAATTGTGCCTTCTCCTAGTTCAGAAAACACAAAACAGAATTTTCACAAAATCTGTCTTAATTTTGCCTGTTTCCTGGTTAACTAAGCTATACATAGCACAGAACTTCTCTCTGGATTCTCATCACAGCGATAGGCCTATTTCTTGCCAGTGAGAAATGTGATGACCACAAGGGAGTCTACTAGTGCCAGAAGGAAGGAGCACACTGAAAAATGGTGCATGGCTTATCCCTTCAAACAGAGCAAATGCATTTTTGTTTACCAATGTTTTATTTTCCTGTAAGGAGATAAGTAAATGTTTTGATTCCTGATTAACAGATTGGAAAGCAAAGATATAGAAAGAGTAAATTATTTGGCCTAAATCCTATTGTCCTAGAGTTTGGAATTTAATCCAAAAGTTTTTACCTTCCAGCCCACACTCAAACTAAAGACCAAATTTTCAGAAAATGGACTGTAGCTCTATTATTTTCTTTATCAAGACAATCAGGTCATCCCTTTAAATAACTCCTTTCTGCTTTAGAAGTGATATTAATAGACAATTATCCTAAAAACTTATATGCAAAACAGGCTAATAAAAAGATCTGGCTTTTTTTAAAGTTTATACTGAATAGAAATATTATAGATAATTGGCAGTGCTGTCTGGACAAAGAGTTATAGCTTTGTGGTATAAACACATAGACTGCATTTCCAAATTAGCTCAAGAAATTTCCCATTTCTTAGAGGGCAGGCTGGCTGCCAGCTCTCTAAGAGAGAAAAACACACCCTCTTAGAACATGAATCATTACATAGCACATAAAGCAAGTGTGTGAACACACACACAAACACATACACACACAGAGGCATTTTAAATAATTGCGTGAGACTTTACAAAATATCCCTTCACCACATATAAGGTGCACATTTTATCAACCAAGATCAGGTTGTCCTTTTCTCATCCATGCTGTCATAAAGGGTAGGCTATTTACCAATAGCATTGCTACATAAGGCTCAAGATGTGCTGTAAACAGGGGTGCCAAACACACAGAGAAGATGACTCAGAACTGATTTTAGAGTACACACTTGTAGGCTGAACTTAGTGCCTGCAGCTGGTTATTTGTCAACCCTGCTTTAAAAACAGATTGGTTGACCTTTATGCCTTGAACTAGTTATCTTCTAAATCCCATACCTGAAGTGCAACCTTCTTAGAGAAAGAAGACCTAATCAATGCTTTTAGCATAGGTGCACTAAGATGACCATTCTTTGGAAATGTGGATTAAAATTTTGAACAAGGACAGAGGTGAGCTCCCCAAGCTGAAACACAACAGAACACCGGAGGCAAGGTGACCAGAAACGAGAGTGGGCATTTGGATGGCTCCCATCCATGTCATAAATGAGTGCAGTGAGTGTCCTTATTCTTTTTATTGTAAATATTCCAAAGTACTGACATATTACGATCAGATGGATAGCTTACAATTGAAACAAGGCCAAAATAGTTCCAAAATCCAAAGGCAAAGGAAGCCAGATATCGCAACATGCGTGCCTAAAAAGCAAGTGTAAAGCACACAATAAAATATAAAAAGAAAACTTACAAGAATAATAAATATGCTTTTTAACTGCCTTGAGACAACAGATTCCTCACAACAATCAGTTCTACATTAGCTAGCAAAAAGAGCTACTGCATTGGACCAAAGATTTTTTTTCCCCTTTATAAAAATTTCTGATCTCATCATAAATGTTATGGTATCACTGTCCAAGGGTCTTGGAGTTTAATGCATATTTTTAGACGTTAATTTAATAGAGTAAAACCACAACTTGCAAATTTCTTTTCTTTTAATATTGGAAGAATACTTGTCTATTTTATACTACTTTTTGAAAAACGTTTTTTAATAAGGCATTTTTGGAAAGAATATTTTACATACTTTTTTCAGACTAACTCTACTTCTTTTTAATAAAAACTAATCCATAAAAAGTAAATACAATCAAAGAATTAAAAAATAAATACATTCCCTATATTAAAAGCAACTTTTTTCTTGCATGGTTTATCAGTAAACTCAAAATACACTTAAGCTGATAATTAAAATGATCTATAATTGTCTTATCTTCACTGTTAAAAAGTCCTAGGATAAAATGAGAATGTTTGATATTAAAAGCTGTGCTTCCACCCAAATACACTGCAACACCCCTGAAATGATAGGTAATGAGGACATTGTTTCCTTAGGTTGCTTCTTAGAAGCATCCATAATGCTGGGTTTTTGTAGAGGTGTAGACATTTTCTTTGTGTTTTTGGTTGGTGATGGTGGTGATAGCTGTTTATGAAAGCCATCAGATATGGTTATTTATTAATACAGATGCCTTTAAAATGCAATGAAGTCAGGAAAGATAAAAAGTCATCTTACAAATACAAACTTAACTCTTCTATCAGTCCTAAATAACTGTACAAAAAGTGAGATTTGGCTATGAAAACAAAAAATCCTTGTCTCATTATTTCTATCCTTCTCAACGTTCTCACAAGTTATATGAAAAGTTACACGGAGAAATGAAAGGATTTTTGACAATATTTTATTGAATACATAAAATAATTTTAATCAATATATAGGGTAATATAAAATAACTCACTCAAAAATTAAAACTCCTCAAATTAAGTTAACTCAGTCAATAAATGTATTTGTTTATAATCTGGGTGTCCAGTCATATAGATGTTTTTAAAATATAAGAATGTAAATATAATGTGATGATTTTGGTTAAAAAATTAATAAGCATAAGCATAAAATAATCCATTATTTTTAAATGGAAAATACAGAATGGAAAACAATACTTTTACAGTTTGTTTTGGTTCTTATTTCTAAATAATATGTTTATCAATTTGGAGATTTTCTTATTAACTTCCTGTAACTGCAGAGGAGAACTGAGCTCATTACAAGACTCCACACCTCTCAATTTTCAGGATTATATCACTATTTTTAGTTTCACTATTCATTATCTTAAAATTTAAATAATTTCCTTATACCATGAATTTGTTTTTATTTAAGTCTTTTTGGGGTTTTTTTTTGGTTTGGTGTGTAAAATATGTCACACATTCAGAAAGTCATAAAGCATAGATGTATTCTAAAGCAAACATCCATTGGCTACTCAGATCAAGAAGAGCAATACCAGCCCCAAGAAGCTCCCTCCATACTTTCTATGTCACAGCTTGCTCCCTTTTCCTTAAATGTAACTCTCTCCTGATTTTTTTGGTGTTCACTTCCTTGTTTTGGTGCTTTACATTTTTGCTATCTAAGAATACATCACTCAACATTACAGTCTGGCCTGTTTTTGAGTTTTAAATAAATGGAATTATGCATTATATATTCTTTTACATTAGCCTTTTCTAGCTCAATATAATGTTTATAAGATTCATGTATATTGTAGCATTCAGTTGTAGTTCATTTTCATTGCTATATAGTATTTCATTGTATAATTATACCACAATTTATTAATACATTCTCCTGTCAATGGACATTCAACTTGTTCCTATGTTGAAGCATATGAATAAAGCTGTTATAAACTTTCTTATACATGTCTCCTGGTACACATGGGCATAGATTTCAGTTGGATATACACCTAAGAGAGGAATTGCTAGGTCACAAGTACAGTATGTTTAGTTTTAGTAAATAAAGTCAAACTACTTTCTAAATTGGTTAAACTAGTTTCCATTCCCACCAGCAGTTGTAGGAGAATTCCAGGTGCTCTACCTCCTTGGCAATCCTCACTATCTTGTCTTTTTAATTTCAGCCATTCTGATGCATATGTAGGAGCATCTCTTTTCATTTTTAATTTGCATTTCTCTGATGACTAATGAGATTGGGCACCTTATCATATGTTTCTTGACCTATTAGATATTTCCTGTTTTAAAGTGGCTGTTGAGTCTATTTGCCCATTTTTGTACTGAATTGTATTTTCTTACTGCGTTGTATGAGTTCTTCATATATTCTGGATATAGGCACTTTGTTAATTATATGTGTTCCAGATATCTCCTAACCTGCAGCTTGCCTTTTTACTATTTTAATTATTTTTAATATTCTTAATTTTACTGTAATCAAATTAATCAATCCTTACCTTTAAGGTTGGTGCTTCTTAATGTCCAGTATGTTTAAAAATCATTCTCTCATGTTGAGATCATGAATCTATTCTTCTATATTATCTTCTAAAGCTTTATTGTTTTGCCTTTCATAGTTAAAGGATCTACAATTTACCTAGAATTGATACTTCTGTGTACAGTGTGAGTGGCTTAAGTTGGTTTCTTTTCCCAGATAGAGCATTCTCTTTTCCAATGCTCAGCAATGTCATTTTTGTCATCAATATTTAATTTTTTTGTTAATTTTCAACAGATTCTCTCGACTCCTTACTGTGTAAAATGAGGGTGTTCGTACCCTTACAGTTGCTTCCCCTTCCCGTGCCTACCTTTCATCTGCCAACATCTGTCAGCTAGAGCTTTACTTTAACATCATCAAAGCCGAGTGTTTATATTCTGTTCTTAATCAAGATTAACTCCTCCATGCTTCGTGCATAAGTTTATTTTAAAAGCTGATAACCAATAAACAAATTTTTTTTTACTGCAAAGAAAATTTTATTTTATATTTACTAGTCACGAATTTGTCATTAATTATTACATAAATGCTGCCTAGTGCCATTAACCAAATGGCATGACCATTTTATGTCTACAATTCACTTCTGTATTTACAAACATAATTTTCATGAGTCAATAAACAAATTTTATATTATTACAACTATTCATTACATTATTCATCATAGAGTTAGAAAGTGCTAAAAATTACATTCTCTTGCCTATGCTGCTGATGTCACTATCCTTGTGTCACTCAAAGGAAAATACACTAGTGCCAAGATTAGAGTCTCCTGTTACATTTTACCAATTGTTGAAAAAATAATCATGTGTTAAATTATTTTATATTTGGAACATGATGTTCTGGTAAAGTGTTTTGATCTAGTTAGAGTTTCTGGTTATTCTTTTTTACCTTCTTAAGATTCATAGGCTTTTCCCACCATATCCTAATATCCTGCAACTTCTCATTAGCAGCAGCTATTATTTGAAAGCGATTCTTTTCTTTTCCTTGAAAACATTTTTTGTAGGCCTGCCAATCTCTGTCCTAAAGTAGACCAGTTTTCTTCCTTGGCCTACTACATAAATGACATCCTTGGATATTATTTCATTATTCTCCTAAACAAGTTTTTTTCTATAATATATGCTTGAGAAGAGGTAGACCAACTGCAAGGTTAGAGGGAGCACAACCCACATAGGACCACCCTCACGTATGACATCGGCTGCAAGTTTGAGGGGTTCTCCAAATCACACTCAGTTTTGATAATTCACCAAAAGGACTCACAGAACTCACTGAAAGCTATTATATTCATGGTTAAGAGTTATTGCAGAGAAAGAATACAGATTAAAGTCAGCCAAGGGAGGAAATAAATAGAGTAGAGTCTGGGGAAATACCCAGTGCAGAGCTTCCATTGTCCTTTCCCCATAGAGTCAAGACAAATTACTTCTCCAGTATTGATTTTTAACAATAAGCACAGACGCTTGCCAACCAGGGAAGTTCATTAGAGCCTCAGTATTTAGTTTTTACTCAGGCGCCATTACATAGGCATGACTGACTGCCCTCAAGGTCAATTTTAATCTCCAGTCTCAATTTTAATCTCCAGTCTCCAGGCCCTCAAGGTGTGACTCAAAGTCCCAACCTTGAATCACATCCATTACAGTTTGGCTGCCCCAAAGCTCCCAGGAAGACAATAACACCCCATCAGGCATGACATTCCAGGAGTTTAGAGATTACCTCCCAAAAGCTGGTGGCAAAGGCCAGACCTCTTGTGGGGTAAGTTTAAATTATTTATTAAACAATCCCACATCTTCCCCTTTCTTGGTTTTCACCCTTTCTTTACTGGAGTACACCCTCAAGTAAAGGTTCATAGATGTAAATTCCCACTTTAAATCTTTATTGTTCTAAGATTTCACAATGATATCTCTAAATACGAGCCTTTTTAAAATTTACCTGACTTGGCTTTTATGGACTGTTTGAATTTTAAAATCTCCCTTTAGCTCTGGAGATGTTATTTCTATAACAATTCCTTCCCTCTACCATGAGTGCTTTGTCTTTCTAGAATACCTACTAGTTGGCTATTAGACATCTTGAACTGATTTCCAGTTCTGAGTCCAAAGCTTCTCCAGGGTTCTTCAGAGCAGCTTAGTGACTTCTATCCTTGCAGTCCGCTTCTCTCATACTCTAGGGTGTTGTTTTCTCCTCTTCTTCCTCTCTGCTCCACTATAAACTTAATAAAGCATGTTTACCTCCTTCTCATCTACTCATGACCACTTATAATTCTCCACATCTCTGTGGACTACAAATTTTTTTATTCTTCTAATATTATTTTAAATTATTTCTGTGAGAGAGGAATAAATAAATGTGCTCACCTTGATGTTGTGAACCCTTATGAATTAAAAAATTATTTTAAAGACAGGTGGCTTTTATCTTCACAGTATGTTTCCTATGACTATATCAGTGGCATGACACCCAGCAATGAATGCATTCCCTGAACCTCGATTACACAATTCCAGGACAAGAGCATCTTAGGAGAGGTATACACATAGAGCCTTATATGACACTTCTTCCTTTATCATATTACATACACAAGATATCACATTATAAATATTAAAAGGAAAAAATGACCTCAGTGACTTTATTTTTAAAATTTATTTTCAAAGCTGTTCCTATCTAAAGAAAAACAACAGAAAAAAAGTATAAAACTCTTACCAAGTTCCAGATGGCAGCTGTGGTGTACAAGAAAGAATGCTGGCTTTGGCATCAGAAGACCTGGGTTTGAGGCCTGGCTCTGCTTCTGTTGTCTCTAACTTTGATCGAGTTACTGAACTTTTCTGAGTCACAAATTTCTCTTCCATAAACAAACATGTGTCTGTCTCACCACTGTTGTGAGGCTGAAAACAAACAATAGACATGAAGGAACTTTATAAATTTCAATGTAAATAGAAAATAAAATACACTTTCCAAATGACTATATTCTCCAAGGGAGGTTTTGTGCAGAACTCACAGAATCTTTCAGGGGAAAAAAAAGGTCTACATCTCCGTGACCATCTTTTCTCAGACAAGGAAAAAAAAAAAATCACTCAAAAATCACCTGAATTTTCCATGGGTTCCACCACATAGATAAACATGCCCAATGGAGATGATTGTAAAGATAATTATAGACTCTAAAAATGTTATATAAAAACAAGTTCATAATTCTGAGCTTATTCACTTACCCTGTCCATCAGCAAACATACAATGAATGCCAACAATATTCCAGGCCCTTGAAACATTTTTTTTTTTTTTTTTTTTTCTTTTTGCGGTATGTGGGCCTCTCACTGTTGTGGCCTCTCCCGTTGCGGAGCACAGGCTCCGGATGCGCAGGCCCAGCGGCCATGGCTCACGGGCCCAGCCGCTCCGCGGCATATGGGATCCTCCCAGACCGGGGCACGAACCCGTATCCCCTGCATCGGCAGGCGGACTCTTAACCACTGCGCCACCAGGGAGGCCCGAAACATTTTTTTAAAACATCAATTAGACCCACTACTTTCACTCACTCAGAAAGCTTCCTGTTTGTAGGGGGGAGATCATGTATGTACCCTTATACCCATAGTACAGTATTGGGTATAACAAGCTACATATGCCTGCTGCAAACTAATAAGAAATGGTACTTCAGCCTTAAAAAATTAGTGGGTGATATTTCATTTCCCACCTATGAGAGTCACAAAATTCCAAAAGTGTGACAATATACACTATTGGAAACAATGTCGAGAAGCAGGGTCTCACAAACATTGGTGTTGAGAATGTAAGATGGTACAAACCTTATGGCAAAGAACTTGGCAATATTTAACAAAATTAGACATAACTTTATCTTGTATTGCTTAGACTCAGCAATCCCACATCCTGGAATGTATCCAAGATTCACTATCAAAAAATGAAAAGACAGGCTTCCCTGGTGGCGCAGTGATTGAGAGTCCGCCTGCCGATGCAGGGGACACATGCCGTGGAGCGGCTGGGCCCGTGAGCCATGGCCGCTGAGGCTGAGCGTCTGGAGCCTGTGCTCCGCAACGGGAGACGCCACAACAGTGAGAGGCCCACGTACTGCATAAAAAAAAAAAAAAGACATATGCACAAGTCTATTCACTGCAGCCCTATGCATAATATAAAAAACTGGAAAAAACCCAAATGTCCATCAATAGGAAACTTGTTGAATAAAACATGGTCCACCCAAAAAAAATGGAATATCACACCACCAATTAAAAGAAAGGGGGTGAGAGTGAAGGTCTCCAGTACATGATCTCCAGAATATGTTGTTAAATGACAAAAGCTAGGTGAAGATATGCATTAGTATGCTACTATTTGGGAAAGGGGAATGTATAAATAAATACATATATTTGCTTATTTTAAAATGGAGCAGGAGAAAGAATAGTCTTTTCAATAAATGCTGCTGGGAAAACTGTATACATACATCCCAAAGAATGGAGTTGACCCTTATTATACCATATACAAAAATTGAAATGGTTCAAAGACATAAGTATAAGACCTAAAACTACCTATCTCTTAGAAGAAAACACTGGATAAAAGCTTCATGAAAAGAGAGAAAAAAAAATTTTTTTAAGAAAGAAAAAAAGAGTAGGCTTTCAATTGGGTAAAATAAGTAGAGGAACATTCCAAGAAAAGGGAACTAAGTTCACAGATATAGGAAAGTAATGCTTTGTTCTGGGAACTGTGAAAAGCTTGGATTGCCTGAAGAATGGGTTCTGTATAGAAGATATGAAGAATAGGCCATAAAGGAGAGGGCCTCTTATAACAGGTTAATGCATGTGGACTTTATTCCATAGGCAATAAGTAACCTTGGAAGGTTTTCATTTTCAAGGGGATCCATAATAAAATAGAGCTTAATATCAATAATATTTTACTTTTGTATTGATCTTTATTCTTTTTTTTTTTTAAGACCATGCCACACAGCATGTGGGATCTTATTTCCCAGACCAAACCCGAACCCCCTGCAATGGAAGCGCGGAGTCTTAACCATTGGACCACCAGGGAAGTCCCTTGATCTTTATTCTTTACAAATTGCTTTTACATACATGATCTCATTTGATCCCCGCCACAATTCTATACTGGAGATGTTATTACTACTTGTCAGTAGAATAATCTCTAAACAAGACATAGGTCCAGGTCTTATATGATTTCAAATTCAATCTGCTTCAAATCTACTTCCATTGTAGGAAGACTGATGTTTTGAAGTTGTGTGCAAAATACACTAAAGCGAGAGGATACTGAAGGCAGTAGGGCAGCTCCTGAAGAACAAAGGAACTGCTGAGACAGAGGTGGCTTTAGGAGCCAGCGTTTAGCCAAGTAATTGAAAACCAATGAGCAGGCTTCTTCTCTTCTAGAAAGTTTGACTCTGCCACGAAGGCAGCGGGAACAGGATTATGGAGAGGATTTCAAATTTCTTTAAAATTCCCCCATGGTACTGAGCACTGTCCTAGGCACAGAGCGCTGCCAAATAGGTGCCTGGGGCATTCATTCCTCTCCATGGGCACTAACACTACATGCCAAGGACCGGGAGAACCTTAATCCTTACAGTGTTCTGAACTGTACTACCTGCTTCCAATTGCCTACTGCAGACCCAGATCACATCACTCCAACAGAATGAAATCAGATGCCTCTTCCAATATGACAAAGATATGTTTGTTTAAATGACAACTGTAGGATTCTGCCAAGGACATGTGGGCCATGTGAAAACTGGAAGCACAAAGCTCACAGCTGTTCATTTCAACAGTCAAGAGTGGACAACTGGTAAGAATCCAAACAATTTTTTATTGTTTAAGTCTTAGGTGCTCTTGTTTTTCTAATAGCTTCCCTGCTAATGATGCAAATTTGATCTCTCAAAATAAGGATTTTTCAGGAAACATCTTGCATATGTTAACAAAGACGCATTTGATTTGACTTCTCTAACACTGAAATATAAAGTGATTAAGATGAAAATTTCCTAACATCATATTACCTTTAAAGGTTATTCTAAAATAGTTAAAACATTAAACTCCAGCTTTGTTTCAAGGCCCCCTCCAGGTTCTGTCTTGTCGTAAGCTGAGCCTTCACAAGACTCCAGCACTGACTCACTCACCTAGTTCAGACCTTTCTTCAGGGTCCCTGAGTAATGCTGATACAAGTGTTAAAGCAAAGGATTAACAACCCTCATCCCAATTCCCTCAAATAGTAGTTTTCTTTTTCTGCTTTTTGTTTGCTTATTGTATTTTAGCTCGAGAAATCATATCTTTACAAGAAATCTTTTGTTGAAGTCCACTATATAAAACTGCTAAAAGCAGGGCTGTAGTTGAAGGAGACAGGAAAAGAGGTGAGACCTGATTATTTATCCTCCTTTGGGCCCAAAGCCTTTGGCTGGACACAGAATAAAACAGTTGACCTTAAAGATTTCTGAGGTAACTTAGAATTTGAGGCATGATCTTCAAGATTTAAGGTGAGTTAGACCAACCTCCTGGGTGTGAATAATAGAGCAGTCTACTTGATCACTTCACTCATTCATTCTTCCCACAATTATTCACTGAATATTTACGAGGTGCCAGGCACTGTTCTTAGCACAAGGGATATAGCAGGAAACAAAAGAGACTAATTTTGTGCTCTCATGGAGTTTACAAGATAGTGGGGCGAAGACACTTAATAAAGACATAAATAAAAGTATATATGTTTGATGTGATAGAAAATGGATATGAAGAAAAGTAAAATAGGATAAGGGATAGTAAAAGGGTATACACATGTTAGTGTGCATGTGTGTGTGTGTGTGCTCTTTTATGTGGTGAGTTGGGAAAGGCCTCCCTTGTGAGGGTGACCTTTAATCAGGGAGTCAATAAAGTGAAGTATCTGGAACAAGAGCTATTCAGGTGGAAGAAACAGTAAGTAGAAAAGTGCTGAAGCAAGCGAGTGCTTGGCATGTTTGAGGAAGAGCGAGGAAGCCAGAGTGACAGGAGCAAAGCAATGAAGAGTGACAGCAGTAGAAGATGAGGTCAGGAGGATATCAGCTCCTCGGGGGAAGAGGACAGATCACCCTCAATGTTGCTCTGCAGGGGCCAGCTGCAAGTTATGGAGTGGGTGGTCAATAAACATGTGTTGGAGAGAATCAGAAAGTCCACTGTTTTAATAAAAAGAACAAATTAAAGAGTATATATAATTTCTTAGTTCTTCCATGAGAAAGTCTGAGGTGGAAATTTTGTAATGTATTTGTCTGATTAGAGTCCAGAACATCTTCTCCCTCCCTAGTGACCCCTGCCTTGGGGACAAAGTGCCTTCAGTGTTTTCAGGGCCACATCTCCCACCAAAGTCAGTTTCTGATGTTCTTATTGCTCAGATTACATAGGATGGCATGTTCCAAGGAAAATGATGACTAGTGAAGGATGAACAACATTAACAGATTAGATCCCCTGGCACACAGAAATCACTTTTAGATCAGAAAAGAAACAAACTGTTGCAAAATCAATGGCCTTGCACTGTAGCTCTGAGCGTCACAGAACTTCTGTCAAGTGTAGTTTTGGTCAATGATGTCACTCCCTCAGCCACTTAGAGCTGCATTAAGCACAATTCCAGAGCTAAACTGATATTATGAGGTAAAAATTGGTTGACTCTTTTACTTGTATTTCTGGGAGCAGGCCACTTTTAGCATAATTTCTTAAGAGGAGCAATTTTCAAATGAGGTTTTATGGCAGGCTTTGTGTTGTGTTTCTTTTTTGTAAGGATAGCCATCATTCCCTCTCTTGGGACCCACCATCCGCCAAGAAACATGACTGATTTCCTGGTTTTCTAATCCCCTTTGCAATTTGTGACTGAGTTAATAACAGCAAAAAAGTCATTCTATTTGCAACTCTAAATATATCAAGATTGCCAGACTGTTCAAGAAAAAAATGCAATCTTTGCTTTTAGATTTTTTCTTAAAGGGACATTTCATCTTTGTTGTAATGAAGCTAATTCCAGACTACACACCAAAAAATGCCATAAATCTGTGCAACATAGATAATGAAGTAACTTAGACTGTTGACTGCAGGTGAAACAAGGAAGAGTAGAATCTTTTGTAGGCCTATTATGAGGAGAAGCAGGACATTACATTTAAACTGCATGACATTAAAAGTCAAAAAGTATAGGAACTTTTGCTGTCAGAGAGTTTGTTTGGTTTGGCTCCTCATCAGCATCCTTTGTGCCCTGATATATCAGAATGCAAGCCAAGTGGTAGGCCTCTTATCCTTTTTACCTTTTCCTGTCTCACAGGGAAAGGTACTGACCCTGTGGATAGGGTAAGTCAGCAGCTCTGACCTTACCATTTATACAGCTGAGTTTATGAAAAGATATTTATTCACTGCCAGTAGTTCACAATGAAGGTCCTGCCAAACTCCTTGATGACCATGAGGCAGGTCATCCACTCACCTGCTCCAGGTATGATCTCCCTCACCTCTCCTCAAAATAAATAGCAGTTGGACTAGGGTGACCAACCATCTAGGATTGCCCACAACTGAGGGATTGACGGGGACCTGGGACTTCCAGTGCTAAAACTGGGAAAGTCCCAGGTGAAGCAGAGGAGATGCTCACCCTAAGTTGGATCCCCACAAAGTATGAAGCAGCTCTTGACTGGGAGCTGTGGACAGTGGGCCTTGGTGGAGTTGCACTGCTCCCTTTTACCACACCCAGGGTAAGGCCTCACTGTCCAGGCCTTTGAGGAACACCATGTAGAAGTCCTCTCATTTGTCCAGTACCAGGGTAACCTCTGACAATTTCCACGTTAGCAAAATGGGGATAATAATTGTGCCTACTTCTTAATTCTTCTCTGAGAATTAATTAACTTAATATTAATATGTATAAAGTGCTTACAGCAAAGCTTGGCACTTAATCAGGTTACCTGCTGTCATCATGGTCATTAGTTCCTGGATGGGAGAGAAATGATGCAGGACTTCACACTGTAGTTGATTCTCTCCTAGTGAATCTTAACCATCGTATGCATATTATCTTTTCAAAAGTGAAAAAAGAAAGAGAGAGGAAGGAAGGAAGAAAGAAAGGAAGGAAGGAAGGGAAGGCGGTAGGGAAGAAAGGAGGGAGGGAGGGAGGGAGGGAGGGAGGAAGGAGGGAAGGGAGAAAAGAAGGAGAGATTACGGTTAGTAAAGTCAGTTAAGATTTACCTGCTTTCTTAAAAAGTAATTCTACACACAAGGACTGACATTTGAGCAAGGTCAAAGTCCATATGAAAAATATTTTTTAAATGCAAACAATTGGTATTAATACATGGCATTTTCAGAATAAGTTACTGCTCTTATCAACATTGTTTATCATAGTTTAGAAATGCAATCTGACCATCCACCAGTAGGATAATGATTAACATAAATTATGTTAAATCCATACTCAAATTTTGTTAATTGAATTTGTTAAAATAAATAAGGTCAAGATTTATGCACTGATATGGAAAAGATCCCCAAAGCATACTGTTGCAGAACAATATATACAGCACAATTCCATGTATGTAAACAAATCACAAAGACGTCTGTCTCTCTCTCTATATATAAGTACATGAATGCATAAAATAAGGTTTGAAAGTATAGACCCATAAGTACCTAAGGATTATCTTTGGGAAGAGGAGAATGAGTTGGGGGTTGCTTGAACAGGAGATTCATTTTTATGTTAAAATCGTGTGCTGCTTGAAATTTATTCTCCGAAGAGAATATATTCATATATTATTAATACTTTGTAATTTTTTACATAGCATAATAAAACAGATGTAGAATAGAATTCCACCCCAAAATTCTTTTGTTATTTTCTCCCTCTTCTTTTTCCTTCATCCTCAAGATACCTCCAAAATAGGAAAACAAATTTGCTGTAAATGGCAAAGCATCCAAGTTACTGCAGATGAGGTGTATGGCATATAATTCACTAACTGATAATGAGAGTTGACAATAGTAAAGAGCCCACAAAATTATACTCAAGTACAAATTGAAAGAAATAGCCACCCTGTTGAATATGTTTAGCAATAAGTTCTAAAAAATTGATGGTTGTTTTTAACCAATGGCACCTTAATAGTCATAGAATACATTTAAATGGAAGACTTAAGTTATGTTTTTCTGAGGTCTTTGCAAACTAGATAATGGTAATTATCGGGATTAAATCTTGTATCACGATTTTAGGGAGGTTGGGATGTGTTACACTGTGTGAGCACATCCTTTCGTAGCATTAGCGGTATCAGCGCATAACCTGAATGCTGAAGATGCTGTCTAGAAGACTTCTGTGCTGGGTGGACAGCTGAAGAGGACCCTCTAAAAGTTTGTAACTATGACTAGTTTAGGAAAAGTATTATTGCATTGGAAAGGACTTGAGCCTCAAAGACTGACCTGGGTTTGACTTCACTCTTCAATAACAACTATATGATTTGAGATATATTACTTATCTCCTTGTACCTCTGCCCTACCTCTGTCAAAAAGCATAATAATCACTACTTCAAAGGATTATTGTAAAAATTAGAAATAAGGTATATAAAAGCACAAAGTAAATACTAAATATATTTGCCTGAAACTTATATAGTTCCTTTAATCCGTATGCAGTTACACTGTTGTACTGGTTTTCATTTTTTTAAATAATTTATTATGAATTTGTGGCTTTTTACCCTTTTTTAAAATTCTACCTTAACTATAAGGTCAAGTGATTACAAAAGAATAAAGCTTTTAAAAACAGTTAATGAACAGAAATTTACTCATTCAAATATGCACTCAAAGAAATCATGGGGTCTTATAATTGCCAGGGGCTGAAGAAGTCATCTGGTTGAATCTAACTCCGATTGCATGAATCCTTTATTTCATACTCTACTCCTGAAGGCTTCTCAAAAAGAAGCATGTTTCTTAACCTCTAAGCCAGAAAAAAATGGCGGGAGAGAAGTCTTTTTGAAAGGAAGAGCTGGACTAGAAGAGAAGCCACAAGTGTACCTGGAGTATCAGCACCTACCTCTTTCTAGCAGAACCATGGCACCAGGTGACAGCATTTACATCTATGGAAGTGATTGAAATCGCTCTGAGAGTATGTGCAGTAGAGAAACAAAGAGTGCTTGGGTGCTAGACTTAAGGAATGCCACATTTAGAAGTTGGATAGAGAGCTTAGAACCAGCAAATGAGACTTAGGAGTTGCCTGTTAGGTTGTAAGAAACTATCTAATCAGAGTTTCTATTAAGGTCACAGTTTTGGGTGAGATGAGTGATATACAAGATATACAAGTGTGGTTCACATTATAACAGGAAATATAATTATGATGTAAATTAAAAAAGGAAATGCTCCTGGAGAGGCAGCAGAACACTGAACCAAGGGACAGAAGACTAGAGTTAAATTCCCAGCTCTGACTCTTACTAGATGTATGACATTGGACAGGACACATGAGTTTGCCCTGAGCCTCAGTCAACTCCTCTGCAAAAGGAGAGATGATAATATCTATCTCAGTGGACTGTTGTAAGAGTTCATTGAATTAATGTATTCGAATATACACGGTAAATGAAAAAATGTTACACAAACTCTCCTTCTAGAACTTACATTCTTCCAGGACGAGGGCCCACCCTACCCATCTCTCTCCTACCAGTCTTCTGATTGAATCCTGACCTCCCTGATGGTATCTACCTGCTTTCTGTGATATTTTTCTGTTGCCTGACAGCTAGGGCCTTCTGCCAATTGCCACTGCCCCAGCTCTGTACCATTCTAGTTGCTGTGGGGCACTCGCCAAATCACTGACCCCATTCCTGACTGTCTTTCTGGCCCAGCCACCACCTATGAGCCCAAGTTATGACATGCTCCAAAGTGTTGTTTCAGAGCCAACCCCACATACAACTACTGAGATTCAAATCACACACTTAACATCTATACCTAGATTGCTTGTTCAGTCACAAAGATTTCCTAAAGTTCTTGAGACCAAAGTACCTTGTGTCTTACAAAGGTGATATCCACAGCAATACATATATATATATATACACACACACACATAGATATTCATCAATTTCCTTCACCTTAAGTTCTTAATGTGCATAAATAATAAAGGCTTTTGTTCATTTAAATAGTTGTAAAAATTGTTTATGGTTATGATGAAAATATCTGGATTGTGTCTAAAAGTCTTCTCTAATTAGGTAAGCCATTCATGCCATTTATTTGTAGATTCTTTGATCAAGTTGTTTTCACTGAAAATAAGTATGGCTTTAACACTATCAAAAGGTCTACAAAGTAATTAAATTGTTACTTGTTTTATCATTTCCCTGGGGAAAAATACTCAGCCAGTCACTTGTTGAGCTAGGTCTAAAACCAATCCATTATTGGACTCACTGATATTTTAATTATTATTTAATTACTAATTATTAGAGGAAAATTTTTTAAATAATGGGATGTTCTACTCTTATTTTTTTAATTAGTTGATTTGCTCTAAATATAATATTATATCCTTTCAGCCAATCATTTTGAAAATAATAAAAATACAATTGAATATTGTTACCTTGACCTTTGAGATCTGGGAAGGGGATAAAGAAGGAGAGAGAAGAAGGGTACTACGTGAACATCAAATGACACCTAACGGTTTTTAAAACCCCAGCAAAGACTTTGTGCTTCACCAAGCTCTACTCAAGCACAGAGAAAAAATGTAATACACATGACAGGGTGTTACAATCATGCCATACATAGAAGTAATTCTTATTCCATAATGGAAAGCTCCATGTCAAACTAAAATAACTCCAGGTCTTTTATATTTTACAGTGGACTAATAACCTCTATTTCTATTTTTAAAAGATGTCAGTTTTCTACTTTCTAAGAAATTGAATTAATTTGCTCTTCTCCATTATCAATCCCCTTTTTGGCTCATCCCTAGATTACAAAGAAAAACATAAGTGAACTTGTAATGACTTTACCTGAATTCTTAAGCAGAATACAAACTGTTCCAACTTTCTCATATGACATGCCAGTTTGCTATAGTTAACTACTTTAAGGAAATAAGCCTAGTTCCACTGGTGATGGAGATGACTGGCAATGGAACTCAGATTTGGGCGAGTTTTCAGCATCCACTGTCATTGGTTATGTGCTCCCGTAGCATTCTGTACCTTTCTTTCAAAATATTTACCAGCTCATTACATATTTGCATGATAATATTGTTAACGTCCTTCTCCCTCATATGACAGTAAGATCCACGAGAACAAGGGTAAGATCAATTTTTTCCCACCAATGTATATTCCAGCACCCAGTTTAGTGGGTATCTAGAATGTAGCAAGTGTGCAAAACATTTTTATGGAAAAAATGAATTTAAAAAATTGAGTTAGTATTATTTTCAAGGAGTATTTAGGAATGGATCAGTACCAGTCACTTGGTATGTTCCATGTAATGAAATTCTACAAAAGGTGTTTTTTGAACAATCAATAACACCACATTTCGAGCACACACCGCTTTCTCTGGTATTTTTTGCAGAGGCTGGTTTTAACCTTCTCTGATGACCATGGTGACAGCGCTTTTGCATACTATATTAAGAGCATCCTGCTATATATTTTGTGTTCTATAGTTTGTCTTTACAGGCCAACTAAAAATTTAGGACACCAAAACAAAAACAAAAATACTCCTTAGAAGCATATCCCCTAATCTGTTACACCAGAAATATGAGAAAAAAAATTTTTTTTAACTTTTTCCCTTCACATGGTGTGAACATGTGAGAGATCTCATTGAGAGATCTCTTACAGCATGGTGGAGTAAGTCAATGGTTCTCAAACTTCAGCGTGTATCAGAATCACATGGAGAACCTGTTAAAACACAGATCACTGGACAAACCCTCAGAGTTTGTGATTCCGTAGATCTGGTGTGGGGGCCTGAGAATCTGTATTTCTAACAAGTGCCCAGGTGATGCTGATGCTGCTGGTCTGGGGACCACACTTGGAGAACGACTAGTGTAGGTGCTGGAAGGGTAACCTGCTAAAACTAGGTTCAATACCAGGTATATTCCTGGTTGAAACAGTCTCATAGAGAAAATTATAAATGGTTGGTAGAGAAGACAAACTATCAGAAGGGGCTACATATTATGCAATACATTATTAAATAACCAGCTTGCCTTATTACTTAGCTGGGTTTTTTTTTTCAATTTCACTCCTTCAGGAATTATCTTGTTTCAATTTTTAGTAACTAAAATGGGAGGAGGGGGAAATCTCTAAGTTATTTTTGTCCTCAGTAAGAACCGCCTCCATTGATTCCCTGTCCTTTAGTGCCTCAAGGAGTCACTTACCCTCTTTAGTCATTATTCACTTAACTGTAAAAAATGGATATATAGGACCTATCTCAGTGAATTGCTGTGAGGATTAAATGAAACCCTAAATGAAAAATACTTAGCCCCCAAAATGGTCTGTAAATGGTAGCTGCTATATTTTTACTAATTTGTCTACCCACTAAAGAAAGTAAATTTCAATGGTCCTGGGACCAGTGTCTGAAACTATCAATACTTATATTTCTAACACTTTAATTGCCTACAGCAATAACTCTAAATTATAAAGAAAAATGTTCAGTTATGTTCTAGGGATTCTACTTACTGTGGCAGACAACTGTTTGATTTGGAAATTTTGGCACAGGGCAACAGGACAGCATTCTCCCAAATACACAAAATTATAAAGAAGAATCACCTGGAGTACTACTTAAATATTCAAGTTCCTGAGCTCCACCCCAGACTACCAAAACTATCTCCAGGGGAAAGGCCTAGGTGATTATTTAAAAGTAAGCAATTACTCCAGGTGATTTTTCTGATCACCAAGTTTGGGAAGCAACGAAGGGACCTCTCACTCCAGTCTAATGGTGGCTATTTGAAGCCCTAAACATCGTTTCTATTTATTCATTAGGCCACTGTTTACTAGGAAATTTCCTAAGTCCCTTCTGTCTTACTACTTGTGTTTTTTGAGTTGAACTAAAGTCACCTGGAGAGGCCAGCTGCAAGTGGGTTTTTTTGTTGGTGCTTTGAAAAGCTTCTCAGTGTTTTTAGTTAACTCACCCTTTCAAACTAGTCGGGGCCTGTGCCTCATTTTTGAGTTGCCCCCTTTTGAACTTACTCCTGCAACGTCTCCTTTTTGATCTCTCCCTCGGGTCTAGCTTGTTTGTTCCTTAACTTCATCTTGGGTAGAACATTTGGTGCTTTCCCAGTTCACGAGGCTCTGCTGGAATAGTCCATTTCCAGGGATTTTACAGGCTGGCCGAAACAGTTTGCTCAGAACAGTGTCGCCGGGGCCGAAGACGGGCAGCAAGTCGGCGGAGCACTTCCTGACTCTGCACAACCAGCCGTGACCTTGGGCGAGCGAGCGAGCGCCGCCCGCCCCGCTCCTTCCCGGGAGCATCAGGGCAATGCTCAGGCTGGACTTTAGAACTGAAGCGGAGTGTGAGGCAACCGGACGGGGGAAACTTCATAAACAGGCGAGAAGACCCAGAAGCTAAACAGCAGTTCATTTTCTCTTCTCGAGCCGAATCCTTCTAACACGTTCTTGTTGGGTGGGGAAGGGGTGGCGAGTAAGGAGGAAAGGGAAATGTCTGCCAAAGGCTTTAGACAAAGCGTGAGAACTCAGATGGCTAAAAGTCGGCTTGACTGAGAAAATCGGAAGCAGAGAGGCTGAAGGCGGACAATCGGGTTAAAAATAGAAACGCATCCTCCACAGGACTACTTCTTTCCAACTCCACCCTGGGGCCGGCAGTCGAGTCACTGAGTCGGCTCCGCGCGCTCAGGCTCGGCCCCGCCTCCCCGGCCAGGCGACTGGAGGCGGAGGCGCGGCGTCGAGCACGTGACGTCAACGCGCTCCCCGCCGCCGCCGCCGTCGGGGTTTTCGCTGACGCACAGACCCCGCACCCCCCCCCCCCGCCTTTCCTTCACTGCCTGAGCGCCGGCTGGAGAGGACGCGTCAGTCGATCTCTGTTTGGGGTTCGTCGTTCCCTGGAGCCGCACACCTTCCCCGGCAGTAGCAAAGCGACGGAGAGCGCCATCCGCGGGCCCTTGCGGCGCCCAGGCCTAGCTGCGCGCTCCCCGCTCGCCCTCGGAGTCGGCCAAACCCGCCGACGGTGGAGGCGTGAGGCGACGACGGGCCGGCGCCGCGATCAGTTAGACGCCGCGGCCTTCGGCCCTCCCTCCGCCTCCTTCTCCGCCCCCCCTCGCTTCCCTCCTCCCACTTCCCGAGCTCCGGCGTGTCCCGGCCACGCTCGGTGCTGCTGCGGGAACAAAGGAAGACCCCACGGCGGCGGCGCCACCTCCGCCTGCGGCTCTGACCCGCTCCCGGCCCGCGGCGGCGGCGGCGGCGAATTCAGGGCGCCTGGCTCGCCCCTCCCTGAGGGCTCGGCCCGGTCCCACCGCGCCGGCGTCGCGCGCCAGCCCGGTTCCTGCCGCCGAAGGGTGAGTAGCACGGGGATTGGGGAGGGCGCCCGGCTACTCGTGCTCGGCCGGGGGTGGGAGTGAGGGATTCGGGCGCCGCGGGCCTCCGACGAAGGCCGAGCGGCCCGCGTATGGCGGCGTTTGTGGGAGGAGAGCCCGCCAGCCAGCTCAGGAAGCACAAAGACGGAGGCGGCATTCTGCCGTCGAGGCCGGAGGCCTGGTTCCCTGTGCCCCGGGCTCACTCGCACACTCATGGTCGGGGAAACAATGCCCGGCGTGCGGCCTCCAGGGGGTTCGAGCTCTGGGCCTCCCTCGAGTCCGTTGCGGCCGCCTTCCGCGGTGGCGCCCGCCGTGGGCGGCCAAACCCGGAAAGACAAAGAGGCGGCCGCGCCCCCAGCCCCTTGCCCACCGCACCCCCTATCTCCGCCTCCTCGTAGGGGCCGTTCAGGGTCGGTGGTCGGCGCGGGACCGGCAGGGTTAGGGGCCGGCTTGGCCTGCGGAGCTGCTGTTCTGCATGACTCAGTGGTTTTTGGAAAAGGCCCTGCAGTGCTTTCCTGAACGAGGCCTTTGCTTGAAAGGGCATGGCGGTAGGGATAGGGGACCAGTGGGACCCGAACTTATTTTAAAATCCGCTGGAACGTTGGGTGAGAGGGGTCTTCTCTGTCGTGTTTTAGTTTTACCGATGTTGCTGCGTTTCTCGCCCGAGATGCCTTTCATGAAGGAAATGGAGCACCTTCCCCTTTGTTTCGTGCATTTAGGCTGAGGAACGTGAAATTCTTTGCTCGCTTTCCACGCACTCCGTGGAGCTGTGTTTTGGGGAAAGGTCCGGGTTATCTTTATTGATTGACGGCCTTCTAATAATCTAGTCTAAGGACAAATTAGGGTAAAGTAGTATATAGGTCATAGAGCCACAGTTCTTCAGCTTGGCATTCAGGTGATTTACAGACTTTAAAAAATGTAAATGAATTTTATTTTACTCCTTATTTTTAAAAGTAGGGTTTCAGAACTGAATTGGTGAAAATACTGCAATTTCATTTTTCAAGTTTTTTTTCCTAAAAATGCCCCCCTCAAAAAGATGTTTAATTCTTCTCTGTTTTCTGTCTCTCAGGCCGGGTATTAAGCCTGAAAAGTAGCCTTTAAAATCATACTAATCTCCATTTAGCAAGAGGGAACTGAGATCTGGAGAGTAAGGGCTTGCCCAAGGTCACTGGCTTAGAGGTAGATTAGAAACTAGAACTCTGGTCTCAACTCCAGGTGGGCAGGCATTCTTAAACGTCTTTTAACATTTTGTGCACCTGAGAGAAGTAAATTCCATAGGCATAAAAGCCTTTTTTATTCATATTTGAGGCTGGAGAATTTTTCAGTTACATGCTCCTGTCTTTTTGGTTTTGATTTTCCTGTGAATTATAGGAAGCCACAAACTGTAAAATAAATAAATAAATAAATAAATACACATTTCAGCTGTAAAAACTATAAAAATAAACATTCTAGCTATACCTGATAGAGCTGACATGATGAATGCTCAAGTTTCTAGCAACTTTAAAGGTAGTAAATAATAATGGTATTGTATTTTTCTAAAATACCAGTGGGGAAACACAGTACCTAATGGCACTCATCCCCCACACCCACCTCAAAAAAAATTGCCACTAATCATGAGGATTCTTTCTGCCTAGATGCTCTTCGCTGTGCTTGGTTTTTATAAACACCCCTGACCATTTGGCTTCATGAGTGATTAATGATGCTTGCATTTTCTAGATTTAATGTGAGATCATTCCCTGTGTTAGAAAAAAACTAGCAATCTTAATGGCATCTTTTTGTTTTGTTTTCTTATATGAGCGCTGCATCCTTAATTCTTGGGGTTGTGTAGGAGTTGGCAGGCTCTGAGATAAAAATAGAAGCTGATTTCAGAGGCCTCTGTTGACTAGGCTTTATGTGAGAGCCTCCATCCCGCTCACCCTGTCACATTGCAGCCTTGTGACAGGCTGAAGCGCCCGCCCATGTGATCTAAGCTTCTGAGAAATATTAAGGCAAGCTGTGCTCTTGTGATGGCATTTAAAAGCTGGCTTTCTAGGGGGGGGAAATTTACAAGATGAGATGCCATGTAGAAGACTGATGTCCCAGTGTCTCTTGTGTTTCACAGTTTGGAGGCTATTTATCGTGACTTGAAGGTAGATGTGTTTTCTGAAGAAAGGTGGAATACTTTGCATGTGAAATCATTGGGTGAAATCCCCACCCCCATTTATATAAACAAAAGATTTTAAGAATCAGATTAATATTAATGTGGGTTGACTTTTAGGCCAATTTACTTTTAAAGCCACTGTCAGATGACACTAGAAGTTAGTGTAGCAAGTTAGCTAGCATAATTCTTAAGCTGGCTTCAAGGAATGGCCCTGCTTTTTGCGTAGGGCAAAGATTCACATACTTTGCATGGTAGGCATGCAAATAAATACACTGTTATTTGAGGCATTTTTTGCACATGTTATACTCAAAATTTTAAAAACCCAGCTGAAAGTGTTTATTAATAAACTTCCTAAGTGATGTTGAAATGTTTGCACTACCCTGATCCAAAATGAGTCAGCTAAATTCCACTTACTATTTAAAGAGATAGTGTCAACTAAATTAGTACTATTATCTGAAGTAAGTTGCAAGTATTGGTCACTTTCCATACAAGTTTGATCGGCTTGAGGTATTTTCAAGCTTGAAATATGATGGCTTTTTGCTAACAAAAGGAAAGATTACTATCATTTAGATTGTTGGAATAATTGTCAGGATTCGGGCCAGGTCAAGTTTGGTTAGTCCTCTTCCCCCCTTTTTATAATTTTGGTAAAAAGTGTTAATACTTGTTAAAACATTGCTTTTAATAACTCACTAAAGAGTGTATCCTAGTATGTGGTGGTTGGAAAAAGTAGTATGAAATTCTAGGAAGTAACAAGCTCTAGCTGAAAGTACTTTCCTGCACTTACTTGAAAAGTTCATAACTTATAAGTCACCTTCATAGTCAACATTAAGGTACAGTTAAAGGAGAATGACCAGAATTATTGCACAAAATCTCCCCTTGATAAAATGCTCTGAAATACGCTTTTGGTACATTCATACATACTTTAAAGGTGACATGGAAACCTTCCAGGTTTTAAAATTTTTTTTCTTAAATATTTATGTCTGTTAACTCAGGAAATTTTAATAAATTTAGCAAAACACTACTGTGTTTGTGCTAATTTTAAGAAGGCTTCTGGAAAAGCAAGGGTATGCTTGCTATATAAAGCTCTTTCTGGTAACCTAGCATTAAATATTAACCATTACTAAAGGTTGTGTATATTGCTTTATTTTGCCATATTGAAATTGAGCTTGGAAAGGTTTCATTATTTTCTGTCATGAGGCAGACAAGCGCTTGTTAAAAGTTTTAATAGAGCCGTTGGCTGAGAAATCTATGGCTGATAATTTGTACATTATAGGTTTCTAGGCACTGACTTTAAAGTATACTCAGACCCAGATTTCTCATGTCAAATGTAGAACAAAAGGAATTTCCTAAGCAGCTTTTTCCTAAATTCTTAAAGAACTTCACTTTTTGGTGCCAAGGGTAACAGGAAAAGCTAGATGATCTACCAGCTCTCTTTTCAGTCTTCTCTAAAGGTGTTGCAGCATTTAAAAAGTACAGATGGGGCCTCCCTGGTGGCGCAGTGGTTAAGAGTCCGCCTGCCGATGCAGGGGATACGGGTTCGTGCCCTGGTCTGGGAGGATCCCATATGCCGCGGAGCGGCTGGGCCCGTGAGCCATGGCCACTGGGCCTGCGCATCCGGAGCCTGTGCTCCGCAACGGGAGAGGCCACAACAGTGAGAGGCCCACATACCGCAAAAAGAAAAAAAAAAAAAAAAAAGTACAGATGCTCTGCCCCGTAGCAGAACCGAATTACTACAGGGCCCACATATGTTCAGATGTTAGTTTAAAGACAGCTCTAGAGCTACATCCAATATACAGCTAGTTTAAAGAACCACTAGTAGATATGAAGAGTCAGTAGTTAATTGTGATTATTTGAAATGATCTGCCTGTAATGTAGGAGAGCAGAAAGTGATTTAAAGATACCAATTGCCAAAATTGATATAAACATAATTCTGGAATCTGGAAGGGTGACCTTTTCATGAATTACAGAAACAGTGACAGGTAAAATAATACATTTTAATGTTTAATGATAGAATTTTTTTGTCCTAAAAATGTGAATTCATAATAGTTCATTGTTTATCAAGCTAAAACAGTTCCATTCATGTCCCTTGTTTTATAAAGGCAACAAAATATTCATAATTTAGCCTACTCTCTTTTAAAGATTAACACAATTTGGGGCTTTGTTAGAAACAGACTCAGTGTTTAGAAATGACAAAGGTACAATAATGACTATCATACTAATTTAGTGATTTTTTTTTTGACTACATGCTAGTTTCTAAAATTTTTGTTTTGTTTTGTTTACAGCAGAAAAATGGCTCAGGAGACTAACCAGACCCCAGGGCCCATGCTGTGTAGTACAGGATGTGGCTTTTATGGGAATCCTAGGACAAATGGAATGTGTTCTGTTTGCTACAAAGAACATCTTCAGAGGCAGCAGAATAGTGGCAGAATGAGCCCAATGGGTAAGTTGGTCCCAAGAAATAACCCATTTGAAGACCTGGTGGACAGAAAATATAGAACCAAGAGTTGGGGCCTAAGACTGAGAATGAATCCTGAAAGTCCAAGGAGAGAAGACTCGAGAAAAGCTTGAAATTTAAAGCAATAATAGCCCAAGTACTTGGAATGACTACATGAAGAATGAGTGACTGTCTACAAGCATCTTCTAGCTTTTTCATTTTCGTTTTTGAGTACATGTACTCACTGGATATGACTTTTTAATAGATATTTTTGTTGTTGTTTGGATATCACTTAAGTGTAAGATTCTGCAGCACAGTGAAAGTACTTAAGTCACTAACCTAATTAAATGCAAGTATTTGTTATTTATTAATAGTTTTGGTAATGAGTGTTTGTAGTGTTGCTTTGTTTCTTACCAATCCTTTTTTTCTAAATAGGGACAGCTAGTGGTTCCAACAGTCCTACCTCAGATTCTGCATCTGTACAAAGAGCAGATGCTAGTTTAAACAACTGTGAAGGTGCTGCTGTCAGCACATCTGAAAAATCAAGGTAAGATTAAACATTTCTGGGTTTTTATAATAATACAGGGAGGAAGTAAAGATAAATGACATAATTATGAATGTTAATAAATAATGATGTATTACATCATACATATTGCATTATAATAAGGATGTTAATACATTAGATGCCCTTGGCTTTACATGTGTTGCACAATTGGTGATTATTCCAGTGTCCTTTAATATATGATCTTGTAGGTCATTGAGTAAAGATGTGTATTAACAACGCACTTCTGAACAACCTCTCAAGGATACTGTGTTGAGAATGCTGTGCTTTTATTTCCTTGTAATGGAGGTGTAAGAATTGTAGAGAATGAGACTCTGCAGACTATATTGTAATGCCACATAAGGCATTCTGGCAAAGCTACCCCTTTTGCCCTTAAACAAATTACAGGCACAGCTAAAAATTTCTAGTTGGCTATAATAGAACATCGTAACCTATATAAATATGCAGGCTTGAATTGATGAGCCATTCATCAGATTGCTTTCCTTATTCTCATCCATCTGTGCTGGGCATCTTGTTTAGATTATTTAGCTCCATTTGATCACATTGGAAATAATGTTGAACTGACAATTTATTATCTTTCCAAGAAGTACCCTTAACATCTTTAAAAATGTTTGCTTGAACTCAAATAGAAATGTGCCTGTGGCTGCCTTGCCTGTAACTCAGCAAATGACAGAAATGAGCATTTCAAGAGAGGACAAAATAACTACCCCGAAAACAGAGGTGTCAGAGCCAGGTATGCTTTTTGTTTAATACTAGTTCAGTTCTGGATTAGGTAATACAAGAAAGGGTTGGTGGAGGGATTCTTTCCTTCCCATTGAAGGACCAAAGAGGAGAGAGAGCTATAAAATATAGGCCAAGCAAACCACTATCTTAAAAGTACCTTGAAATGTAAAATAGTCACTCTTTAATCTCTTCTCTGCCCATCCCCCCTTGCCCCTGCATCCACAAATCAGCAAAGTTTATAATACGAAGACTGAAAATGTCAAGAATTTAATGAACTGTTTACCAATATATTTTAAAAGTATCTAAATCATTAAAGAAGGTATTGTTCACAAACGGAAGAAGTTATACAGACTAAATTCCAAAGCTGTGGAGAAAAATTTAATAATCAAAAGCATTAACTATTCAGTCTTGATATTGTCAACACTTAGAAAATACTCAAGCAAAAGAACATATTAAACACTAAAAGAAACTTTTGAATTGAAGAAGTGTGGGATCCCTATGGGAGTTTAAAAACTCAGTGTGGAAAGGCATTTTGGTTTTCATTAGTTAGTGACGGAGTCTATGCTGAACTTACATAGCGCAACCAGAAGTGCTTTAATGTTGCCAGAAGATTGACTTGTTTGATTTATCTGCACTAGACCCTGGAACAATGATCTATATACTCTATGGTGCACATAGTTCATTTGATCAATTCATGATTTCTTGGTATAGTGTTGACTGAACACAATATAAAACTTTATTGTGAGAAAATAGTGTCAGTGGACATGTAATCTGCTTTGGAGGCTTGCTTTTGTACATAGCTGAGCTTATGTGAACCATATCACTCTTAATTGATACAGTTAAGATGAAAATTCTTAAGTTGGGCAGGTGAATCCATATTTGGTATTTTTAAGTAAGTTCCATCCTTATGAAAAACTGACCAAATTAGTATTTGTTCTGTTTCATTTGTTTTTGTTTTTTTAAAACACAAAATGACACTGACTTTGGAATAGTACTCTTTTGGATTAGTTCTATAGCTATTTTGTGCATTTATTATTTCTTAGTAGGCTTTCTGTAGTTCGCTGCTCTGCCTTTTCTGTATCATTTTTCTCTTCTTGACTGACCCCCGCTCCTCTTCCCTGTATGTTTTAGGAACCACTGTCCAATTTTCAGGTGTGGCCAAGGAAATAGGCTGTCACCTCCCCAGCACTATTCCACAGATTGTTCTTTACTGTTATACCATCAGGAAAAATTACATTAACGTTGCCATAGTAGATTATTAGGAATAAGTAGTAGCTAGAATATTACTGTTGGTCTAATATTAGACTGTTAATCTCACTGGATATATTACTAATGCAAATAAGTTATAAATTGGGAGGTAATTTTACAGTACTTATTAAACCAATTGGTTTGGATTTATGCTGATAGCATTAGTGTTGACCTAATGTTAATGCAGTAATTTTAGTATTGTGTATGTTAATTTGCTATTGGGGTTTGGATTAATATTAAAACTCAGCTTACAGTGCTTCTGGTTTCTCTGAGTTTTTTTTTTTTTTTTTTTTTTTTTTTTGCGGTACGTGGGCCTCTCACTGTTGTGGCCTCTTGCGGAGCACAGGCTCCGGACGCACAGGCTCAGCGGCCATGGCTCACGGGCCCAGCCGCTCCGCGGCATGTGAGATCCTCCCGGACTGGGGCGTGAACCCGTGTCCCCTGCATCGGCAGGCGGACTCTCAACCACTGCGTCACCAGGGAAGCCCTCGCTGAGTTTTATAAAAGTAGAATTAAATTTTGCTATTTTGCTTTCAATAACCTGGCGGTAATGTGAACTTTAAAACAGTAATCTGCAATTTTATCTTTATATTGACAAATTCCATTGATGTCATGAGTGAACTTAAAACTTAGATCTTTTAGGTGGAGAAACAGGGACTTTTAAAAGTAGGTCATATCTCTTACTGTCCAAATATCATACCCATTTTAGATAAGTATCACAAAGTAAATTACAGCTGTGCTCTAAAAATTCTTGTTTTGCCTCTGGAATCCTTAATAGTCTAAAATCAAAGCTTCACAAGTACTTACACTGTCCTAAAGACAACGTTGCTGATCTTTCAAGTTTTTTTTTTTTAATCCTGCAGGTTTTCTATGTAAGACAATATAAAGCACTTATTAAAATGGCACAATAATTATTGTGAAATTTTGGAATCTAAAGTTAATTAGGGGATTAATGACTTGGGTTTTACTTGTCAAAATTTATTGGGTTTATCTACACAATTTTTCTTTTTTCTATCAGAATAAAAGCGAAATGACTTTATAGCTAATTACCTCAGAAGTTGGCAACCTTATTTCCTGAGTAGTAATGAATTTGAACTGCCCTAATTTAGAAGTTTGCATTTAGGCAGTTGGAATATGGAAAAACTGAGCAGATGACCACATCTCTCAGGTCTTTAAAATTTAGAATTAGGATTTTGTTTCCCAGGACTAGAGTGAGTTTAAAGGAATTTGAGTGGAGTGATAATTTAATAAAATTTATAGGAGCAAGTGGTATTATGTTAATTGGCAAGAAATTCTCAGATTTGAAAGAAGTTCTGATATTAAAGTAGAAGATTGTATTTAAAGTACATGTTTTCAAGAAAGACTTCTTAAACATTTTCAGGAAGAATCTTACTGTTTCTCTTGTTTTCTTTTGGTCTGGTCTTAGATAATTATCAGCCAAACAATTGACAGACTTCTAATTTTTACCCTTGTTTTTCAGTTGTCACTCAGCCCAGTCCATCAGTTTCTCAGCCCAGTACTTCTCAAAGTGAAGAAAAAGCCCCTGAGTTGCCCAAACCAAAGAAGAACAGATGTTTCATGTGCAGAAAGAAAGTTGGCCTTACAGGTATTCAGGGAGCTCCTAGTTACTCCCTAAGGGACTGGTCAGTCTTACACATAAAACAAAATGCCCGACTTTCAAGAATAGAAAGTTTCCAGAGTAGACTGGAAAGAGGACAGTGAAGAGAAGTTGAGTTTGATTTCCATTGGTTTGTCTAATCATATGAAACCCTTTCCTAACTTCAGGCCTTCTGAATTACTTTCCTTTATGGGATTGATAAAAATTAATCCCTTTTGATTCTTTCCTTTGTTCTCCTGGGAAGAAGATAGCTGAATTAAATAGTAAGCACCTACTTTGAACCAGGCACAAAATGTTCTAGATGCTTTTTAATTGTTTCCTTTAAATCTCAGAACTGTATGGGGTTGTCTTTTCCTAGCGTTCACTTGAGGAAACATTACCCAGTTAACATACAGTAGGACTAGAATTTAAATTCAAATCAGCCTGACTCCAGAGCCTGTGTAATTTCTACCCTGTTTGGTACCTACAGGAGTTTATGGAAGGATAGTTACTTAAATTTCTCACCATGTCAGAGGAGGTTAAGAGCACTTTCAGTTTAAAGTGACAGACTCTTTAATGTTGCAAAGAGTCATGAAAATCTGCTTCCTTTTCTATATTGACTAATGCTTTTGTTTCTTTTAATTGCTACAAGTTCCCAAGTGACTCTACTTCCTCTTATATGTACAGGGTTTGACTGCCGGTGTGGAAATTTGTTTTGTGGACTTCACCGTTACTCTGACAAGCACAACTGTCCATATGATTACAAAGCAGAAGCTGCAGCAAAAATCAGAAAAGAGAATCCAGTTGTTGTGGCTGAAAAAATCCAGAGAATATAAATTACTACTTGTGAAGAGACTGATAACTTTGTTTTTATTTTAATATATCGTAGGAAAACATTAAAGAGCAGATGCATGGCCATTTTCCTTTGATGTTCTCCAGAGTGTTACTTTACAGTTGTCTGTCTTATAATTGATATTTAGGATGTGTGGGTATTTGTTACAGGCAGAATTGGATAGATACAGCCCTACAAAATGTATATGCCCTCCCCTGAATAAAATTGGATGAAAATCTGCACAGCAAGTTGAAAACACAGATAATAGGGACAAAATTTAGTTCCTTGTGCCAAACAAAGTACGTGAAATATCTGCATGTTTGCAGCATATCTGCCTTTGAGAATGTAATCAAGGTATAATCTCTGGCTAGTGTTATGTGCCTGTATTTTTTTTTTTTTTTAATGGTACACCAGAAAAGGACTGGCAGTCTACTTCTACCATAAACTTTACCCTGTTAATTTCCACATTTTCCTTGGAAGCAGGAAGAAAGCTATAAAGAAAGCTATCAGACCTTTCCGTGAAACCAGTGTTTTGGTGCCATATGTAAGCCTGGCTAATTGGTCTTCTAAAAGCTGTCAAATAAGACATTCTTTGGAAGGTACATATCATAACTGGTTATAAAGAGCAAAACAGATCAAGCCAACAGGGTCTTGAGCTATCTTTGAAGCTTATCGTGCTGGCCTGCACCAGAAGATGTCTGCATTACTCTCATTGCTAACAATATTGTGTAGCACAGAACTGCACTAAGATTAATTTGTCTACAAGAAGAAGTTAAAACTCTACGTTTGGTTTTCACATACAACAGCTCTATTGAGTAACATGCATCTGAATTTTAATTTGCAAGGGTATATGAATAGTTAATTTTTCATGTGCATATTTTGTTGAATTGTTTTGGTTCAAGAAAGAATGTTTAAAGCTTTTTTAAAGACTTCAGTTCTTAATGTAACTGTACCCTTCTGCATGGAAAATCATAACCAACATGGCTGCGGTAGACTTCTTAGTGGTATCCAGCACCACTTGCAGAGGGCTGCTTTATCATATTAATTGTACTTGGGTGTAGGACTCTAGTGTTCTTGGGTGTATTGCATGGGCTGCATTATCTACAGCATTGTACAATAACAACTAGAAGAGGCAGTATACTTCACTGATGCTTGTCTGGTAATATCACTTCTGTGTTATAATGGAAGGTTTTTTGTGATGTATGAAACTTGTGTTTTTTATATATAAATGCGTATAGTTAGATTGGTGTCGTGGTAATGCCTGTTTTCATCTGTAAATAGTTAAGTATGTACACGAGGCACTACTTCTGATTTATTGCAGTGTTCAGTCTTAGTTTTTACTTTTACTCTTAAAGCATTCAGTTTTGCTTTCAATTTTATGTACCTTAGTTCTGAGTTAGATCTGCAGATGTGTACAGATAGTTCATATTTATGTATTGCACATAATCATGCTATTCAGCATTGATGCTGTATTGTATTATGTAAATAATAAAAGCCATGTACAGAGGGAAACTTCCACTTGTTCATTGGGTTTTTAAGCCATAGTTAGAAATCCTAAAGGGGGATAATTAGAAAATGTTTCATATTGAACTTTTTAGTTGCATTTGTAGACTTTGCATGGCTGTATTGTAAATTTTTTTCCATTGCCATCCCTGAACATGATACATTCAAGTGAGAACCATGAGATGAGTGTTATAAAACATCTTAAGTGTGGTACATTTTGAAGAAATGAATAGGCACTTTAGGGTTAGAACAGTCTTAGAACTTAGGTCATAATTTTTCAATCCTCCTATCTCCCTTTTCCTTTTTTTTTTTTTTTTTGCTTTATAAATGACACTTTAGGCATGACAGTGTGTTTACAACAACAGGCATAGTCTTGTTTGGGGTTTGGTTCTGATGTTGAGATGGACCCGTGGGCTTGGTCTTTGCAGGTGTCATGTGAGATAATAAAGAACAAGGGATAACAATGACATGCTGACTTCCAAAAAGCCAGAACCATGACTTCGCAACGATGGGAGTTTGAAATGGAAATACCCAGATGATTCACTACCACCTGTCACAGTTTTTTGAGTGCTGCTACTTTTGCTTCAGGTGAGCGGAAATGTATACTATATGAAGTATGATGAGGATAGTGTCTCCTGAAATATGAAGGATATTGAATCAAAATTGAGTTGAAAATTACGGTATTTAGAAGGCAAACTTAATTTTTATTCAAAGTTTAAATAAGACATTTTCCCTCAATGCTACCTCTGTCAGACATTTGCTTGATAAATTTTTAAATCTTAAGGTTTTGAAATCCAAGAGTGGTACGTTGGGGATAAAGAAGACTTACATGGGAAGATGATGGGCCTTTCGACTTCATTCTGTAATGGTCTTTGAAATAAGTAGCATGAGATTGTGGTAATAAATGTTTCCATAATCATTTCTTGTGCGAAACACTAATTTAGAACATATTTGGACTTAAGGATTGGATTTGTCTGGAACATTGGGGAGAAGGGATCAAAGTGTGTAAGGCAGCTAGGAAGATTCAGTTCTACCTAGACTCCTGTATTCAAACCTGAATGTTTCTCAAGCAAGACTATAAGTGGGTTTTATCTTTGGAATGTACACTGAGATATAAAGCATGTCAAGAATGTATCACGTTTCATTTTGCACATGCCCACTCCAGAAATGTTTTGAGAGGACAGACACTGATGACATGAATTAGCTACATGGCCTAGGACTAGTCCTTTTATTAAGTCTATTCTTCAGTGGGCTTTCTCTGCAAAACTAGGGCCTCTGGTTTGAGGGGAAATGTGTTTCCCACAGCACAAATTTGCAAAGGCAAAAACTTGAGTGGAATGGCATATTGGTTAGATAGTGGACCCTAGGACCAAGCTTCATCTGTAAATAAGGATGGTAAAAATGCATGGCACATAGTGTAACCTATTAAATTTTTTAAGGACTTAATTTTAGGTTCACAGCAAAACAGGTAAATACATGTTAAAATTGATGAACCTATATTGACACCATAATCACCCAAAGTCCATAGTTTATAGTTCACCGTTGGTGTTTTCTATGGGTTTGGACAAATCTATATTGACAAATCCATCGTAGTATCATACAGAATATTTTCACTGCCCTAAAAGTCTGCTCTGCCTATTCCAACACCCCAACCCCTGACAACTACTGATCTTTTTACTGCCTACACAATTTTGCCTTTTCCAAAATGTCATACAGTATGTATGTAATCTTTTCAGATTGGCTTCTTAATAATATTTACTTAAGTTTTCTCCATGCTTTTTCATGGCTTGACACCTCATTTCTTTTTAGTGTTGAATAATCCATTTTCTGGATGTGTCACAGTTTATATCCATATACGTACTGAAGGATATCTTGGTTGCTTCCAAGTTAGGGCAGTTATGAATAAAGTTGTTAAAAACATCGGTGAGCAGGATTTGTGTGGAATAAAGTTTTCAACTCCTTTGTGTAGATAGTATGGTAAGAATATATTTGGTTTTGTAAGAAACCACCAAACTGCCTACCAGAATGGCTGTACCATTTTGCATTCCTTCCAGCAATGAATGAGTTTCTGTTGCTCCACATCTTCACCAGCATTTGGTGTTGTCAGTGTTCTGGATTTTGTCTATTCTAATAGGTGTGCAGTTAAATCTCGTCACAGTAACATGATGTGGAGCATCTTTAGTATTCTTAATTTGCCTCTATCTGTATATCTTCTTTGGTGAGGTGTCTGGTAAGGTCTTTGGCCCATTTTTAATCAGGTTTATTTTCCTACTGAGCTTTAAGAGTTCTTTCTGTATTTTGGATAGCAGTTCTTTATCAGATGTGTCTTTTGCAAATACTTTCTTGCAGTCTAATTTCTCTTGGGCTATTATTTTAATGTCCTAGAGTAATGATTTCTAGAACTTGAAAGAGAATTGTTTGATAACAAGATTGGTTACATTAAGTTGTATAATGAAAAGGTAAAGATCTGTAACTTAAAAACTTTCAGTTTAAAGTGATTAGAATCATTCTTTTCAGTTGCCTTAAATGAAGTTCTTTGCAAGTAACTAAAAATGGGCAAACGTCTACTAAGTAATAGCAACATACTAAGGATACTACTGTTACGATTGTATTTTTGAATTGGTAATACATTCATAGGGTTCAAAAGTGAATTTATTGATATACATTGAGAAGCAAAGCCTCTCTCATCCTGTTGCATATGCCCCATTCCAAAGATACATTTTAGGTAACTGTCATAACTTAGAAAGTTTATCTCCTCCACATCGTGTAAACATTTGTGTACAGAGACTTAATTTGACACTCATTTGCTTAATTATTTGAATGCGAAGTTCTCATAGTGGTTTTTGTTCATAAATTTAGCTTATAATTTTGGAGAGAATGATGGGTGTGGTTTCTGATTGATTAGCAGTAAGATGATATAGCCTTAAACTACATAGATGGGTTGCCATGGGTGAAATAGCATGTTAATGAAAAGTAATTTGAAATTTGATAAAGCAGTTTCTTATGTTTGTACAGTCTGCTTTAAAGCAAACGTATATGTACGACAGAATACAAGTGTCATTTAAATGCTTATTACTGTTTTCACACACAAACTCTGGTTTTTAATTCATATAAAAGCAAAGAGCATTGTTTTGTGTTTTCCCCTAGAGTACATTTCTGTTCTAGTCCTAGAAGTAAAAGTTAAACCATTTTGTGGCATAAATGCAAGACTCAATTTTGTCTACAACTAAGTGCTACTTTCCTTTTTAGTATACGTACTGACTTGCTATTGTACTTCACATGTGATACTTAAGTGAACAGCAAGATGACAGAAGTTATATGTTATTTTCTAGTTGGTTAACAATTTGTTTTGAATATATTCTTTCCTGATGGTTTTGACTGAAATGATCACCACAGAACCTCAGATTGTATATATGTGAAATCATTGATAACACGAAGGCTATTCAGGAATTAGAGTAATCTATTAGTCTACTCAAAAATTAATAAGAAATCTTTCTAACACATTTCTTAAATTTTAGTTGAATGCAAGAACTGTTCACAAAACAGCAATTACTTAAGACCTTATTCTTTTAGAGCTTACAAATCAGCCAGAAAAAAATATGACCAAACTAGCCTAGATGAGTTCAAACACTAGTGTCTGAGTAATTTCTGAGATTGATTTTGTGTGTATAATCCATGGCAAATTAAAAAATGGTAGCAAATTCTTTCTATATGTTTCTGTTCTCTCTTGCCTCCCCATTACTAAAAATGCATTCAGACTTGAAAATTAGAATACCATGCAAATAAATATGGTTTAGATTTTTTTAAAGCATTTCTTTTAAAACTTATGCACCCTGGTGTTCTCGTTCCATGTCCACCCCTATGAGAAAAGTACTTCCTTACTAGGGTGATGTTTCTTAAGGAACCCCTCCCCTAGACATAACCCCATGTACTTAGAAATATCACCCACATACTAAAAATATTTGGCTTCTAATGTTGTCTTTCACTAATTACTACTGTAAAAGTAATTATGTAAAAATTATAATACTTAAATAAGAATAGTTAATATGCCACCCCACCCATTACCCTTTAGCATCTGTGTTATATATTTAAATGCCTGCTAAAATTATCCATGTTTGCACATTTTTCATTTTTAGCTACTCTGTGGCTTATTTGATTGGCGTGAAAATTAGATTGAATATCTAGGACAGCATAACCAGTTTTTTCAGTGGCAAGATTGCATATCAGGTGACAAAAACATGAGACTTCAGAGATTTAACAAAGTAGTAATACCTGTTAGAAAATAAGTGCAGCCTACAGGCATCAAAATATCATGCATTCTTATCCAGACATGGCCCTTTAGCATTCAAGTGTTAGGTATGTTAATTTGGTTCTTTGATTAAAAAAGTGAGGCTTTTAAAGTAGATTAAGGGCAACACTTTTTACTTGGTTAATGGGGGACTAAGAATTCTCTAGACTCTTAAGAAAGGTGTCTTTAAGGACCCTAGACAAATTGTCACAGCTAACCAGTGATCAAATCTGCCCAGTGATGTATGGCCCTTACACAGAAGGCCCCAGATTGTATTGAACATAATACTTAGTACTGAATCACAGCATTTCAAACTTTGTAGTAAAGTTAAATGTTCAGTGTCATGTATTTGTAAGGCTTAAGGACCAGTGGCTGCTTTTTACAACGAGCTGGATGTATGACATGTAGTAGAAACCAAATGAAACAGGCCCATTAAAGTTTTTGCAAGAGGGTTGCAGGGAAGACTGTCATCCTTTACTGAGAACTGAGAGGAGCCAATAGCTTCTTATATTTGACGCTGAACTTCCGCCTATGGCTGAGGCATGCTGTGTGAGCAGGAAAAGTGAGGCATACATGGTTTCAGTTTTCAAGGAGCTTATGATCTAGTACAATAGATAATGATCTGACTAATCAACATTGGTCATGTTGATTCTACAGCTGAGAAAGTAAGTTTGTTTGAGTTTTAGGAGGATGGGTGATAAGAATTAATGTTGGATATCATCAGGTATACATCATTACTCAAGCCTCTTCTCCCAGAAACAATACCCCTTTCAAAATTCGTCACTGTTGGAAGTGGAGAGTAAATTTTTCATTCCAAGGTGGGAAAACGGTTGAGTAGATGGTGGTTAGACAATAGCTTTAAAGTCAGTTCAGGTTTGTGACTCAAAAACTGACTGGAAAAGTTACTTAATCTTGAGTAACTGAGTGTCTTTACCTATGCAAACTTTAAAGATTAAAATGATGTTGACTGTAACACACTTAGTAATGTCAAGCACACTGTAAGTGCTTGATACAGACTCGGTGTTTCAACACTACTTACACAGCTAATAACCCCTGAAAAAGTCTGTATTCACAGATGTTTAAGAGGGCAGATTCTGATCTGTGCAGTGTAACAGTCATTTTGCAATCAACTAAAATTCATTTGGTGGAATGGAAACAAAATCCAACTGCTAGTTTTCTCTCTGCAAGGCTGACAGTTCTTAAGCTGTGATATACGTGTCCCTGAAATTGCGTGCAAAGTCTGTTGTCTTTTTTTTTTTTTTTTGCGGTACGCGGGCCTCTCACTGCTGTGGCCTCTCCCGTTGCGGAGCACAGACTCCGGACGCGCAGGCTCAGCGGCCATGGCTCACGGGCCCAGCCGCTCCGCAGCATGTGGGATCTTCCCGGACCGGGGCACAAACCTCTGTCCCCTACATTGGCAGGCGGACTCTCAACCACTGCGCCACAAGGGAAGCCCTGTCTGTGTTTCTTGGTAGGATTTTCAGATTGATCCATGACTCAAAGACGACTCAGAATCTAAATGGCCTTCCTGGGAAGATCCTTGAGTATTTTAAGAGGGAGCTAGCTGTTATACAAGCCAGAAATACCAAATCTACCTTGTTCTGCTGCCTCAGACAATATTAAAAGAAAAACCGTACCTTTTCTCTTGTTAGAAGCAATAGCAAAGACTCCATGGGCTGAAGGAGGAAATGAATTTGTCGGTTACAAACAGTCTTCTAAAAAATAATCTTGCCTTGCCATTTTAGTTTGATTTTCCTGATACCCCTCTCCTACTCTTCTCAAAACCATACCAGGGTCTATGACATCATGCTTTGCATGATACTCTTGCAAGCCAAGAAATGTGAGTTTCAAACATGTTATCTTACACAGTGATGGTCTAAACCTTGTAAGTCCAAATGCCCTCTCACAGCATTGGCTGAATTGTCAGGGTATTGTTATGTGTGTTGGAGAGAAACTATCTCTATACTACTATTTTCCAGGCTAAAATAGTAGAGAAGTTGAAGGTTACACTGAGTTCAGGACAACAGCACTTTATTACTGAGTGATCCCTCTTCTGGTGCATATTATCCCCCTGAACCCATATCCCAGCCTGTTATTGCTGGAAGAATATCTTAGAATCAATCTTTGAAACTCTTCCAATGCATATTTCCCAATCCATTGATCCAGACAGAAAATGGATGAGAGTTGCCTAAATCATGCCTAAGAGTAGCAAGCTAGCCTAAATCTTTTAGCAGAGTCATTCCCAAACCTGTGGATCACCAAAATCAACTGGTGAGCTAAAAACAGCAGCAGCAGCAGCAATAACACTTGGGTCTCAGTTCATTTTCACTAAATCAGAATATCTCGGAGAACCTGTATTTTTGACAGCTCTCCCCTACATGATTTTGTTAATCAGATTTGGAAAACACTGTTTAGAATGTATGTCTCCTTCCACAAAGTAGGCCCATGCAGTATAAAGAGGGGTGAGCTTGGACAGTTTAGTGTCTCACTCACTTGAACTATTGCAAATGGAGCTTTCTGTTTCCATGTATTATCCCCACTTTAAAGCACTGGTATGTGTTGTCTCTTGTTAGTACTCTTGTATTTTCTATCCATGATTTCTAATACCACATTATTTTGCAAAATGCTAAGGTAGAAGCAGATCCATTTTGGTTGTAATCACATGGTTCCTTAACATATAGCTCAGACATTTCACCTGGAAAATCCTTCCCCAAAGTAACCACTTAATCGCATTGTTCTTTGGAGTTCAGTGAAACTCAGCAATTAAACTCAATAAATGCTTTTGCTTTAAAGACTTTGGAGCCCAATCTCACTTTAAAATTCATTGGTGGCACTTGCTCCCTTTTCTACAACTTCTCTGCCTGGGTACTCCACCCATTTTACCTACTTGTTCATTGATAACCTTTTATTTACCAACCAGCCTTGAAGGAAGGCTATTTAAAGCTGTAGTAGAAAAAAAAAAAAGTTGTAGTTGCATTTCCCCAGCTCTGGAGAAGAGTAAAGGAACAGCAGTGAGGATAAATATTTCACTAGTATCACTTTTCCTTTTCATTGTGTGAATTGTCGAGAAAAGTTTTAGCAAGAATCCAAGACAAGGAAATCAGACAGCTTCCAGCATACCTAGCCAGTGCTTCCTGGCACAACTTTAGAATCTTGTTCAAAAGCATTTTCAGAACAGTAGGCACTCATTTATGTTAATGTAGGTACAGTAATCAAAAGATAGGTATGAGTATGAAGTTATTACCAAGGTCTTGGCTTCATCTCTCTAAATGCAATCCAGGGTTACATGAGCATATGCTAAGGGAATACAGAAGGATTACTAGAATGACTTTTTGGTCCCGAGAGATGGGACAGAGTCATTTAGAGAAGTGTGCCTTGTGATCTTCCCAGGAACAGAGGAAGAGCCCCAGGGCTGGAGTGAGGTAGAGGTGACCTTAACTGAAGAGGCTGGGCATCCTTAAATAATCGTGTCTCAAAAAGAAACGCAGTAGAAAAGAAATCAAGGACTTTGAAATCAGACTCAAGTCTTTGCTTCGGTTCTTAATAGCAATGTAGTTTGGGGCAGGTTATTTAACCCCTATTTCTTCAATGAGAAAGTGGGCCTAACAAGACAATTTTACAGGATTCTTGTCCCAATTAAATGAAACAAAAAAGAGGTGAGCACAGCATTTAGCACAGAACTGATGCTGATGCCTAAAAATATTTGCAGTTTCTTTGCCATCTCACCTTCACTCTGCCCCCCACCATCAACCCAAACTATCTCAGCCAAGTTAAGAAAGACCAGAGCTGGAAAGAAGTGGAGGAGATATCAATGCCAAGCTCTCAATGATTATTACAAAAGCAGAATGGTTTATCTCCCTCCTGTGGAAGAGACAGAGCTATAACCGTTGAGATGAACTCTGATAGTGAAGCCCCTCAGATTAATACTTGTCTAAGCCAGATTAACTATGTTGCAAGAACAGGTCATCAGCTGTAGCCCAAGATGGGCGGAGTTATGGGAATCTAGGGAAGATACAGACCTCTGCAAGGTCTTTAGAAGCATCTGTGAGGCCCCTCTTGCAAAGAGCAGCAGACTTCAAGAAGTGGTTCACATAGTGGCAAGTGTAGACAGAGTAGGCGGAATGACCATATACGAGGCAATAAAGTTCTCTTTGAGATGTAATGACTTTGGGGACCTTCTGAGAGAAGGTAGAGATGAGCTACTGGGCAGTTTTCTCTTCTTGGTATCCTTTGACCTGAGTACCTGCTATGTTCTGGGCCATCTTGTAATTTAGGTTTATAGCACCTCCTTGGTGACCTGTGACTACAAATGAACTTCAGTGTTACCTGTCGTCGTAAATTGTCTGTAGCTGACTCTATTCTCCCATGAATGGAGTTGAACTAGATTTGACTTCATGTGCCAAACCAGAACCAACTTGTTAAAAAATTCCTCTTTATTTTTTCTCGCTTAGGGAACTGTATGACAGCACATAAATATTTGAACATGACAAATTTAATGTGGCATTTTCTACCTGTACTACCAAAACTGAGCCAATGAGATTCATTGAGGTCATTTTATTTAGTCTGTTAGAGAATCCTAGGACTTGAAAACAGCAGTTAATCATTTCTATAGCAAAGTTAGGTCAATAATGAAAACTTAAAAAGCCATGAGTTACACAGTCATGGAGTCTGGACCCCATTATAGTATCACAGTGGTTCTTCAGTAATGAACTAACAATGATTTGGTCTCACATTTAGCAGATGTAACACAAAGGATAATTCCGAAAGCAGTCAGACGATTATCAGCATCATTATTTATATGAGTGTACTTCCCAGCATGTACTCAGGGGTTTACTGACACTTGCTGTTCCTCATAAAATGATTTCTAGTTGGTGGTATTCCAAGTTGGACGTTCCATGTCAAACACAAAACAACTGTTTTGTTTGGCATCAAAAATCAACCTGCTTCATGAAGAACTGGTTTTCACTTGCCCTTGTTTTTCTGATATGGAATGATTTCCAAGAATTATGGACTGCTGTATACATTTTAGCTGGTAGCAAAACTCTAAAACAAGTCTTAACAAATACCAAAACATCAAATAATCGTTTCGTTACAACTTCAGGATAAACAAATGGGATACCATAGCATTGTACAATATCAGTAATACACTTCATGTCTTAGAAGAGCACCATTAAGCCCAGACATCTGTTGAAATGAACTGGATGTTTTGACTATTGGAGGAGGAATAAGAAGGACAATGTAAAACATAATTTTTGATATTGTTAGCTTTTTTTAGTTGAAGATTCTAAAAGACAAAAATGTTTTCCCGCAGTCGAATTCAAATATGTTTATTTACATGTTTTTCACCTCCACTAATTTGCAAGCTCCTTATACCCACCTTTGTATCACCAGTGTCTAACAGTACCTTGTACACAGTAGGAGCCTAAAGATGGTACCTCTCTCCTAAAGACCAGGCTCTTTGTAAATCAAATGTACAAGTTTCCTAGGGCTACCATAACAAATGACCACAAACTTGGTGCCTTCAAACAATAGAAATTTATTCTCTCACAGTTCTTGAGGCTAGAAGTCTGAAATTGAGGTGTCAGCAAGACTGGTTCCATCTGGAGGCTCTGATGGAGAATCCATTCCATGCCTCTCTCCTGGCTTCTGGTAGTAGTTGGCAATCCTTGACATTCCCTGGCTTGTAGCTGCATCACTCCAATCTCTGCCTCTGACTTCACATGGCCTGCATTCTTCCTTTGTGTCTGTGTCTCTGTGTCCAAATTTCTCTCTCCTTTCTCTTATAAAAACAACAGTCATTGGATGGAGAGCCCATCCTAATCCAGAATATCCTCGCCTTAACTTGATTATACCACAAAGACCCTATTTCCGAATAATTCCCAGGTACCAGGGATTAGGACTTAAACGTGTCTTTTTGGGAGACATGATTCAACCCACTCCATAAAAAGTTTAGATTAGAATATGTTTCCAAGGAGTCTTGCTTTAACTATTATAATATGATGCAGAAAAAGCAATTATGTTGACTGTGATCCAGATATGTTTTTACATGAATATTAGTTATTGACTTTATTAACAATCTTCCCACAGATAAAAATTATATTAATGTATACTGTTTCCTTGACATGACAGATTCATAAAGAAACCAATAGCTCTCTTTGAGAAGTATGATGATCCTAAAAACCTTCATTTTCTTCTTCTTGTGAGAAATATTGGCAGTTATTTTCAATGTTGATACCTATTTTGAAGGATTCCAAAGAAAATGATCTCTGGTTACATGGCAGAAACAGTGCTCTAAGTGCTCACCACCCCAGTTCCTCTTCCCCAGCACATGGGAAGACAGTTATTCCCAAGGTTCCTTGCAGTTAGCCATGTGTCACAATCTGACCAACAAACTGGGCAGGACCGAAGTAAGCCGCTTCTCAATTTAGCCCTTGAAAGCATTCTGCTTAAGCCTCCTTCCTCCCCTTTCCCTGTTAGGATGACTTGGGGATTGCATTTTCCAGTGGCATAGTTACCAGATGAAGGAGGGCTACCTGGACATGTCACAGTGGGACAAGAGTAATGAATGAAGTTGTGCTACTGCCTCATGGTCCAGCTTGCTAATGCAACCTCTGGCTCATGCACGGTTTTTGTTTGTTTCATTATGTTTGTTTTTGTTTTGTTTCATGCAGGTATATAACATCATCTAACTAAAAGAAAACAGTTTGGTGCCTTTAAAGCCCTTGGCATACAAAGACTGTGATGACTTCATCTTTGTATTTCCAGCATTTTTCACAGAGCCTGGTTCATCGTGATGTTTGTTTTTCTTTACATCAGGAATTGATCTCCTTCAAGAGCCAGTATGTGTATTTTTTCACCCTTCATAATGCTTCTAATGAAAACTCATTATTTGGCATCCTATAATTTTTAACTACTTAAAAGGAAGAGAAGGATAAGCAGCAACAACAAATGCAAAAAAACAGTGAGTAGATCGTGTGTCACCTCTCTCGTTAAGTAGGTAGAACATATTTACTTTAGAGGACAATATAGCGACAGTGCACACTAGGTTTTGGAAACTAGCAAATAAAGTTCCCAAAACATCCTGCAATTCCACCAGGGAGTTATTAGTTATTAATGAAAAGGTTATCAATATATAGAAAATAAATTATCTAGAGGAAACCTTACCGATTCATAAAATATTCTTTTTTTTTTTTTTTTTTTTTTTGTGGTACGCGGGCCTCTCACTGTTGTGGCCTCTCCCGTTGCAGAGCACAGACTCCGGACGCGCAGGCTCAGCGGCCACGGCTCACGGGCCCAGCCGCTCCGCGGCATGTGGGATCTTCCCGGACCAGGGCACGAACCCGTGTCCCCTGCATCAGCAGGCAGACTCAACCACTGTGCCACCAAGGAAGCCCCATAAAATATTCTTAAAAGGATGAAAATTCGCCCTACTCTAGGATGATCCAGCGCAGAAGCTGTTTTATGACTAACCAGATCCAGAAAGAAGTAGGAGAATTTACAACTGGAAATCTTAGCAAATACCAAATCCAGTTGTGACAGTTGGGACAACTGGCGGGGGAGAGGTTTGGTGGGCTGTGCAGGCAAGAATTTTAACCAAAATGAGTAGAGAAGTAAGAAGGACAATTATAACTGACAGATCTGAGCAGCCTGCTCAGATAAGCTAAAAATGAGTCAGACCTTCAGTCTGATGACAACTTTGACAAGAATTTTGGAAGTGACAACAAATGGAAAGCTTTATGCATCTAGATCAACACAACTGTTAATTAGAGCCCCCAAGGGGTTGATGCATTTAGCAAATGATTGTTTTATGTACATTTTAATTTTCAAATGCTTCATTTTCATATTCTTGAAATGGAAGATACTTCTTTAGAGCTGGGTAAATCATTCCAAGTGTGAGTCCGGGGTTGGTGGAGGTGAGAATGGTTTGTGTCTGCTAAGTGGGACAATAGTGCGGCAAAGGTTTCAAAGACCGTGCTCCATCTGCAAACAAATTTTGCAAATTCCTTTGGAAAAATAAAAAATAACTCCTATGCTGATTACAGTTCATTCTTATCTAGCCCCCCATCTAATTTTTTTAATCTATAAACTCATTTGTTGCTAGTATGTTAACTTAATTTTTAAAAAAATAATCGATAATTCAGTCACCTTTTTTCTCTTTAAACAGATTGGTGAGGTTTTTAAATTATAGTTTTAGTAATATTTTGCTAATGTGTACAGGAATTTAAAAAATTAATTTGCATGTCCTTAGCATTCAAAAGTAATATTACTAGAATTGGGAAATTTCATAGGGTAACTGAGGGTGGAAGTGGAGAGTAAAAAGAATAATGTGAATCATGGGGATGGGATCAGGAGCAGACCCTCTGAGAGTTTATGTGTCATCTAGCCATCCTCTAGAAATAAGACAGGATTTCATTTAAAAGAAAGAAACCGGGCTTCCCTGGTGGCGCAGTGGTTGAGAGTCCGCCTGCCGATGCAGGAGACAGGGGTTCGTGCCCAGGTCTGGGAAGATCCCACATGCCGCGGAGCGGCTGGGCCCGTGAGCCGTGGCCGCTGAGCCTGCGTGTCCGGAGCCTGTGCTCCGCAACGGGAGAGGCCACAACAGCGTAGAGGCCCGCGTACTGCAAAAAAAAAAAAAAAAAAGAAACCGTTTAGTCAACAATGAAGATATATTTTTGATATAAATCTTAAATTCTTCATTTTTAGTTAAGGATTTTAGTCCTCTTCCCCCACCCCTTGTAATTGTAAGAACAGAGAATGGAGAATCCATATCCGCCCCCCCCGTATGATGATTAGAAAATAAATGGTTCCCCAGACCAGTGTTAGAGAAAAAAATTTTTCATGACACTTGTTAAAGAGTGACAAGGCAGACTTTATTCAGGACCATCATGATAGATGTAGGGACCACTGCAATGGACTCAGCTCAAAGTACAACAAGGAAAAGTGGGAATTTGTAGTCCAGCAGCAGAGTTGGGGGCGGGGGAGTGGTCAGTGAATAGAAATCACTAAGGGCAAGGGAGGATTCTGGCTAAACCAACCTAACAGGATTCTTGCTGAAAGGTAGGCCAGGGAGATCAGACAGAGTGTGAGATTTGATTAAAATGATTTAGGATTTCTTACTAAAACTGGACAATGCAGAGACAATCACAGAAGCCCAAATGTCAAGGCCTATTTCAGAAGTGAGTTCAGAGAAGCCTGAATAGAGTTTGGTCAAGGAGAGAACCTCTATCACTGGACCGTAGTGAACTGGGTCTCGGGAAAATCACAGGGTACTTCGGGTCTGTTGTGAAGCAGCTTCATGACCACAGACAGGTCATTTTATCTCTGGGCACCTGTAAAATGAAAGGTGTGTATTCACCTTATTTCCAGCTTTAACATTTGGGGATTCCAGAAGGGGAGAAGGACTCCCATTCAGGCCTCATTTCCTCTTAAATAGAAGGATGGATTTAGAGTTTGCAGGAAGTTAGAGGTTCAGCCACTAACTCTCTTCAGTGACACTCTCCCCACTTTGAACATCTGCTAGTCTTAAGGGTCACCATGAGGCATTCTTCCTGGCCATAGACATCTCTGTTTAGACTTTCCTGCACTATCCACCAGCAAAAAGAGTCTTTCATTTTGCTTCAAGCTTAACTGTGGGTCAGTTCAAATTCAAGTATATAATCTGACAATGCTTCCACCTTTGTTTCTGGAACGAATCAGTAAACTTCGAGGGAGGAGGGTGAGAAGGGGAGCAAGTGGTAAATGCATGTGAGTGGGATCAATAGCTTCATTGACCTCATAAGTAGTCTATGAACTGAAAAGACAAAAATCTCCGCAGTCCCATTTCTCGATTGAAATTCTGTGGAAGGGCCTCGATTCATAGAGGCTAGAAAAATAGACGAGTGAAATGAACTTCTGGTAAATGATTCTGACAGAACCAAAGGAATCATGTCTTGAATGCCCTGTTTCTTCACAAAGGCCATGACTTCCTCACATGGGTTGTTTCACTGACAAACATTCGCTCTCCTCAGACACAGCTGAACCCGTCAAGTGTGAGAAGCCTCTTGCAATTGACTTTCTCAAGAGCACCACTTGGCTACCACACTTGTCTCTGAAGGGCAGGTAGCCTGCCTTTCCCTGGATGGACACAGCATGCTGCCTCTAAGAGGAGGTGGAATCCATTGTTCTCCTTCCCCCCCACCCCGAGAGGTTTCTTGGGCTTTTAGCTTAATCAGTCTCCATTTCAAGAACTCAAGTTTTCTCTCCTCCTCATTTTCCCATCAATCCCCACAGCAAAACACATTCCTTTTCCAAATATCTCCAGCCTTTGATCACTGACCTTCCCATCAGCTGCCAGTGAGAGATCTATTAAATGTTTCAGTCTTGAAATCCTTCTGATGAAGACAAATGAGAAACAAACTTGTGAAATAGCTCCTAGAACATTGATGTCTCTCAATTTTTTTTTTACTTTCTCCCTGCTCTGAGGCTTAGATATAGAATGGAGACTGGGCTTCAGTGACAGATGGCAGAGGATAATCTTTCATTTTGTCATAAAGTTAACCCTCAGAGGGGCTTGAAAAAGACCTTTCTCTTGGAAAATCAGTGGCTTCATATTTTTTGCGTTTAATGGGGTAGAACAAGCATCTCCTTCTCTGATTTTCAAGCTAGAGAACATGCCTTTCCTTTTAAGCTAACCCATTTCGAAAAATACTAAGTTGAGGCTGCCTTCTCCACTCTGTTTTATTTATGCTTTCTGTGAGTGCCTTGAGCACTTTTTTTTTTTTTTTTTTTTTTTGCGGTTCGCGGGCCTCTCACTGTTGTGGCCTCTCCCGTTGTGGAGCACAGGCTCCGGACGCGCAGGCTCAGCGGCCATGGCTCACGGGCCCAGCCGCTCCGCAGCATGTGGGATCTTCCCGGACTGGGGCACGAACCTGTGTCCCCTGCATTGGCAGGCGGACTCTCAACCACTGCGCCACCAGGGAAGCCCGAGCATTTTAATTAATGATGATTTGACTGTGCTTGAGCCTTAACAATAAATAAGAAAATGGGACTATTAAAGATAATGCAATAAACAAACTGAAGAAAAGCTGTCTTCCAGTGTTGTTTGTTCATATTTTTACAGAGGACAGAAGACTAAATGAAATACAATTCTGAAATTAATTTTTAAGGTTGATAAAGATGATACATGTGATTTTAAAAATGTCTTTTAAATCGTATACTGGCTAAGAAATAACGGGTTTATATGCAGATGAAGCATTTGTTTTATTCTTTGAACAAGTTCAGCCAAAGGGGGTTATGATTTAATGAGTGAACAATACTTGTACCAGGTGTTAGAACAAAGAAGAGAGAATGTCACCGAGACCAGTAGCTTCTGATCTTAATCAGTAGAAGACAAAGAAGCCAAAGGCAAATTATCAACTGGACAAGATCCTGGGTATTTCATGATTACCCAACAAAAAGGAGAGCTAAGATGGTTCCAAACATGAAAGGAAGCAGATGGTTAGTTTAGATTGAAGGGAATGTTGAAGGAAGACAATCTTAAACTGGGCTGACGGCTGGACCAAGTCACAACATGCTCAGGTAAAAGTCGTCACATTTGGGCTTTGGGGGAAAGTTGTAAAAGGGCACAAGAACACATAAAGGAGAATGGGCCTTTATATGGCTTTGAATTAATAGTGATGCCTGTTCTCCGTAATGTGGCTTTACATAATGGTAATGATTGGAAAACACATATATGATATATGTAGGAAAACCTGGATTCCATTAGAATCCAGAACAGGGGCAAACCATTTTTGCACAGTCTCTCCCAAACTGCCCTCCTACATTAAAAGTCTGACTCCAGAGAGGCTGAAGAGCAAGAACCCTGTCAACTAAAAAAAACTGCGTAACCTAAAAGTTGAGAATTATGTTTTATTTGGGAACCTTAAAAGGACCGTAGCCTGGAGAATCAGCTTCTCAGCTCTGACAGTCTGTTCCAAAGAGGTAAGGGAGGAGCCAGGATATATAGGTGTTTTTGCTGAAAAAAAAATGTAGTCAAACATCAAAAGATTACTGCTAGTCACAAAAAAACAGACATCTCAGGTTAGTGATTTTAGTACTTTCCTTTGTATGGAAAGATGCAAGAGTCTGGACTTACTGAAATCATTCCCTTGATATGCATCTTAACTATCGAGGGCCATTATCCTGTTTTTCTCCATCCTGAATTCCCCTCGGTGCACCCGTCAGGCGTGGCTACAAGGGCTGATGGCTGTATGGCCACCGCATCCCTTGTTTACTGAAATGGCAGGCAGCATTTTTTTGTCCACATCCCTTTGTAAGGAATGAGGAGGTGGAGAAGCTGGAAGGAGAGAAGACCAGTGTTAAAACCTGGTCCTCTCACATCCCAAGCCAGTCCCATGACGAAGTAATTGCTTCATCTACTCTAAAGGAACAGATACTTATCCCAGGCCCGGGGAATATTGGAATCATTATTAAAAAGGACAGGCAATCGAGGTAGCAAAGAATAAGGAAAAATTGGGGGGAAAGAAAGGTGCTTTAAAACCTGCAGCATGGGGTTTTCTCTAACAGACTGAGCACCACATCCCTGAAAGCTTTCTTTCTCTGAGCAGTGACCCAAGACTGGGGACACTCAACCTCCCATCTAAGTTTCATTACATAGTTGCCCGTTAAGAAAGGAGCTCACTCTTGGAACACAAGGACTTTTTTTTTTTTTTTTTTTTTTTTTTTGCTTCTAGACAAATGCAATGAAGGACAACATCTTACCATGTAAAAATAAACTCTACATACTCATCCGCACATCCTTCAAATCTTTGAAAATGATGAGTTTTCACAGAGAAACTGTTAGGAATAGTGGTTGGGATCTATAATATCATGGATCAATTTTGCTACGGGTGAAATTGTCTTTTGAGTGCTATCATAAGGACCTGGCTACCATTTCCCACATTCCCCCCCACAAAATTTTTAAAAAAAATCTCCAAATAACTGGTTTACAAATTTTGGAACCCACCAAAGAGGGAACTATCTGTAGTTATATTTAACAACATTATAGGTACGAGTGACAAAAGTGAAGCAGACAGCAGCTCAGACTAACTCAGGAACAGAACATGACACAAACCCATTTCCTCAAAAATAAATTAGAGGAAGATGATTCTTGAAAGACGAAAAGGCTGACCCTTGAGTTACTCATGTAAACTATTTAACATGATGTCTGTCCCATAGTAAGTGCTCAAGCAATCTTCATTAACAAAAAGGAGTCTTAGGACGCACCATCCCAGGGTGTGTCAGGAGAGTCGAGGATGGCCCCATAAAAGGAGTAAAGAATTTTGAGGAGGTGACCATGCCATGCCCAGTCATCTCAGGTGATACAGAATCAATTAAGATGAGGATTGAGGGCTTCCCTGGTGGCTCAGTGGTTGAGAGTCCGCCTGCCAATTCAGAGGACACAGGTTCGTGCCCCGGTCCGGGAAGATCCCAGGTGCCGTGGAGCGGCTAGGCCCGTGAGTCATGGCCGCTGAGCCTGCGCGTCTGGAGCCTGTGCTCCGCAACGGGAGATGCCACAACAGTGAGAGGCCCGCGTACAGCAAAAAAAAAAAAAGAGGATTGAGAAAGGGTCTCTATATCTGGCAAGGAGTTCATTAGTGATCTTGAAGATAACAATGAGTTATTGAGGTTGGAATCAGATTCCAGTGGGCTAAGAGAAAGAATGAAGGCATGAAGGGAAATTTTGCAGGAAGGGGAAATCAGGACAGATCAAGGTAAAGTTCTTTAGGATGGGGCAGAATTAAGCTGACTAAGGAAACAGAGTTACTATGGTAACCATATAAAGAAACAATGGGGGACTTCCCTGGTGGCGTAGTGGTTAAGAATCCGCCTGCCAATGCAGGGGACATGGGCTCGATCCGTGGTCCAGAAAGATCCCACATGCCGCGGAGCAACTAAGCCCGTGTGCCACAACTACTGAGCCACAACTACTGAAGCCCGCACGCTTAGACCCTGTGCTCCGCAACAAGAGAAACCACTGCAATGAGAAGCCCACGCACCACAACAAAGAGTAGCCCCCACTCACTGCAACTAGAGAAAGCCCGCGCACAGCAACGAAGACCCAACGCAGCCAAAAAAAAAAAAAAAAAAAGAAAGACACAATGGTATTAAAAGTTGGTTGGAAGGGCTAACGCATATAGTTCTGCCATCATCTCAAGAATACATAAACTTGGGGCTTCCAAGGAATCAAAATCTGCAGTCTGGGTTTATGGTTCTGTAATGAATTTGCTATGCCAGCCTAGGCAACTAATTCACTTTCCCTGGGTCTCAGTCTATCAACAAATAATACCAAACATAAAGAGTGTATAATACTGTAGTCCATAACCATTACCATAAAAATATGTGTATAGTAATGCATACATATATAATTTATATCAAGAAGATAGAAAATGCTTTGAAAGAAAGAATAGTAGAAGACGGTGGTAAGGAAGTGCTAAGTGTTATTAGCAAAATGAGTGTTACAATGACTGCTACTATGTGCTACTCTCTACTGATGATATCATTCATTCTGGTTTTTCAAATTTCAAATGCTGGGGCTACGGGACCTCGTTTATACAGGTCTAGGGAAAAAATGGTATTCTTACCAGTGTGTCATCTTTGAAACAAAGGAGTGATTTTAGGAATAAAAAGTTCACAGTAGAAGCAGCAGAATAATGCCTCAATAATCAGTGAAATTATCTTAAGATAATGAATGCTCCTAGGAGGCAGCAGGAGTGGAGGATGAGAGGAATTAAGTGATGAAAATGGCCTTAACTAGATTTTCCTATAATGGAGTTATGAAATAATCTGTATTATTTGGGTTAGTATACAGGGTAAAGATTTTAATTTTGGTCATGTAAAAATCTCTCTTCTCTGAAAGCATCTTTTATTTTGTAATTATCTTTTAAAAGAGAGTTTGTGTCAGCTCTGGACATTCTTATTTTTATTCTTTTCAACTTATTTTTAACCTTCAGATAGTTATGCAAAAGCTAATGAAGTAGCAGAGTAACATCTAGTAAAAGAGAAATTGAGAACCAGTGGTGGAGGATGGTGAAAGGAAAGGCAGTGAGTTAAAATACCCTTCAGTCCTTCCAAGGCTTCAATATAAACAATTTAATCACCAACACTCTGATAGTACTGGGTGCTTTCATGTGCCAGCTTCTTACATGACCATTACCTATGAAATAGGTACTATCATCGTCCCACTTCTCAGATGAAAAAACTAAGACTCGAGCTCAGTTGGCCCAGTCACACAGCTGGTGTGTGACAATACCAAGACACTCAAATCTAGACTCAACTGCACTCATACTTTTAAACATTGTGCTGTCTGGCTTCCCTAGTGGATCCTAACTGTGGGTCACTGTGTATTGCTGGCATTGATGCACAGAGCCTTTTCCTACGGCCGGTCTCAGTGGCAGCTGGGCACTTTGCTCCCCCTGACTCACCCAGCAACAGCCTAATGTTTCCATTGCTGGCATCTTCCCAGTGCTGCCTGGAGTTGTGTTTCCTCGTATTTATTTTCCTTAATGGAAACTAGAAGCTAAGATTGTTAAATGCATTCAAATAGGGCTGCTTAGGGAAACAGACTTTGTGAAGGCCATACCTTTTAAAAAGCGATCAGAAACCACTTTTTTCCCCCTGAAAATCAGAGAGAGAATGGGGGAAGGAAGGAAACAGAGAGAGAGAGAGAGAGAGAGATTTATTGTCCTGACCTGAGCAGCATACTATCCTATCCTTGCTCATCAAGAATGAGCTGCTGGGCTTATTGCAAATACTAAAAATTTTTCTTGAAATTTGGGGGATAAATGTACATTTATTTTTATATAACCTTTAGCAAGATAGAAATTCTATGTAAAAATTTAAAAATATATATTTTATTTTAGTGGAATTATCTGGTGTTCCTTATCACAGGTGTGAGATAATAGAAAATGATTTAATGCAAAACAAGAAAAAAATTATATGTAAAAAAATTTAAATATATGTTTTATTTTATTGAAATCATCTGGTGTTTCTTATCACAGGTGAGATAATACAAAATTATTTAATGCAAAAAAAAGAAAAAAAAGAAAAAAGAATGGGTTCCTGTTACAGTAGAAATCGTTTGAGGAATTTCATCCCCCAAAGAAGGAAACAATTAACCAAAATTTCCCCCATCTTTTTTACCATATGTGAAATATCAGAAGAATAATTAGGAAGACTCTCACAGATGATACAGTGATTAAGAGGAGGGAACTCTGAAGTCAGATCAGCTGGGTTCAATTCTGGTTCCATCACTTACTAGGTGAGTGGCTCTTTATGTAGGTTACTTGACTTCTCTGAGTGTCATTTTTCTCATCTGTACAAGGGATAAGGATAATGCCAAATTCAACAGATAGCTGTGAATATTTAATATAATAATCTGTGTAAAGCTGCACGTAATAAATGCTAAATAAATAATAGCTATTTCTATATTAACTCAACTTGAAGAAGGAGGTTGTTATAGCTTCTGAGCTTTGTCATAGCAAATAGAACAAACTGGGTGGCTTAAAACAATAGAAATGTATTTTTTCACAGTTCTGGAGCCAAAAGACCAAAACTGAGGTGTCAGCAGGGCTGTACTCCCTCTGGGGGCTCAAAGGGAGACTCCTTCCTTGCCTCTTCAAGCTTCTGGTGGCAATGGGAATCTTTGTGTCTACATCACTCCAGTCTCTGCCTTGTCCTCAATGGCCCTCTCTTCTGTATGTCTTCTTCTCTCTCTTATAAGGACATTTGTCATTGGACTTAAGACCCATTTGGGTAATCCAGGATAATCTCATCTCAAGAGCCTTAATTTAATTGCATCTGCAAAGATCCTTTTCCAAATAAGGTCACATTCACAGGATCCAGGTATTAGAAGGTGCATATATCGTTTTAGGGGCCACCATTCAACCCTCTACAAGTGTTAAGCATACCTTTCACTTCTCTTTCAACTTTATTCTTATTCCACTCTTATATTGTTTCCTAAATGCTAATGGTGTTGCCTTTTTTTTAGGCCGTGCCATGTGGCTTTCCAGATCTTAGTTCTCTGACCAGAGATCGAACCTGTGCCCCCTGCAGTAGAAGCGCAGAGTCCTAACCACTGGACTGCCAGGAAATTCCCTAATGGTGCTGCCTTGACTCAAGAAACATTTATGAGCATTAACTCTATGTTAAGTTCAGTGCCATGGAGGCTAAAACAATAAAGCATCTTGTGCCACGAAGTAATGCAGATCAGAAGTGATTGAGGCTATCAGAGAGGTACAGACGAAGGCACTTAAGAGTATGAGCAGTTACTTTGGAAAGGAGAGAGTAATTGAACCAGGTTATGAGTACAATATGGAAGTGTAGGAACAGGAAAATAACATTCTAAGTAGAAGAAACAGCAGGAGCAGTGGAATAGCATAGGAAACATATTTACAATAGCAAATGGTTTTTGCTTAGAATAAGAGTCTGCAAACTATGACCCGACCATCCTGCCATCTGTTTTCATAGGGCCTCCGATCTAAGGATGGTTTTTATATTTTTAAATGGCTATGGGAAAAAAAACCCAAAGATTGAAGAAGAATTTTCAGCATGTAAAAATCATATAAAATTCATATTTCTGGGTCCATAACTAAAGTTTTATTGAAATACAGCTACACATTCATTTACATATTGTCTATGGCTTCTTTTGTTCTATAATGGCAGATTTGAGTAGTTGTGACAGAGACCATAATGGCTAAAGAGCTTAAATATTTACTATCTGACTCTTTACAGAAAAAGCTTGTAGACACCTGCTTTAGCAAAAACATAAGGAGCCTAAAGGCGAATAAGCTGTGGTTGAAATAAATAACAGTTTAATGTATAACTTATTATACCTTGTAGGTAACGTATTTGGAATTTAGGAGAACCCAAGCCACAGAATTGCCCCCTGGCATACTGGTGGGAAACAGATACTGGCAGATATGAGCATTTCTTCAACCTTCATGATATACCATATAGGCAGCCAATTCTTCTACCAACCAAAACCAAATTTATTTGGTTGTTAGTTTTATTTTCTTTTCAATTGGTTAAATTAATAGTGGGACATTTTCTGCTAAACTGCCCCTTGGGGGAGGGAAAAATGGCAAGAATTACCTTGTAATAATCACCAACAATTGAGAGTTGAGTCTCTGTGCCCCCTTTAGTTAATAAGGCAGCCCTGGGTAGCAATCATTAAAATGGACATTTTTCCATGAAGGAGAAAACAGCTCCCTGTCGAATTGGAATCTGTGGGTCTTCAATGGAACTCAGGACTATGCAGTTAAGATTTAAAGAGGTGGGAAAATGAAGGATCCAAACTGCACTCTGCAAAGAAATTTTTATATTTTGTTCTTTACTTTCCCCACAAATCCCTAAGTTGTTATGCTTACATGTATGTTCTTACATATAGCAAGAATAAAATAGGAAGGGGCATCATTTTGAAAAATTTTCCTATTCTCTCATTCTGCTTAACTAATCTTATTTATTTATTTAAATATAAATTGGTTCCTAATCTAATTAAAAAATAACTCGACCCAGAGAAGGGATGGGTCTTTGAAGGCAGTTATACATATAATGGAATATTATTCAGCCTTAAAAAGGGAAATTCTGCCATCTGTGACAGCAGAGATGAACCTTAAGAACATTATGCTAAATGAAAGAAGCCAGTCACAGAATGAGGCAATGAACTCTCTCCTTGATAAAATAGTTGCGTGCTCTCCCAGCCATGGTATTCTACTTTAGATTCAAATTGCACAGGAAGAGCTGTTTATTCTAACTTGGTCACGTGCTCTCCCTAAGCTAACAACTGATGGCCAGGGTGTTCTCTTGTCACTTTATTAAACAGACTTTGAAGATAGGGTTCATGTCTATTTCATCCTGGAATTTTCTGAAGTACTTGCTCTAGTGCCTTGCACATAACACATACGCAAATATTGGTTGAATGAATAACAAAATGAAACACCAGCTCTTCGGGACTTATCTTGACCTTTATCTCTGTGCCTTATTTTGTAATTATAGCCTGTGGTTGTGTTGTTTCTGTGGCAGATTTAACCTAAGCGTTCTGTGGCAAAACCTTTTTTAAAAAGTTAAAGTTCAGGTTCAGAAATATGTATTATTAAACTCATTTTCAGAGCTTCTCTCTTTATAACAAAAAATGAACAGAGAGTGTTCAGAAGGAACCAGACTATGACTTAAACCCAGATATACATAGTGTATTAAGTAAATCAACAAAAGAAATTAATACAATTCATAGTTTATCAGTCTGGGCTCACTACATACTTTCATTCAACCTAGTAAATATTCTCAGTTTTCTTGAATTATAGCAAACCACAGCCCATAGATTAAAGCTGGTCCACTGCTTTTTTCATTGGAACATGACGACGCTCTTTTCCTTACTGTTTTGTCTGTGGCTGCTTTGGTACTACAATGGCAGAGTTGAGTACTCACAGTAGCAATCCTGTGGCTGGCAACATTAAAATGTTTACTATCTGGCTTTTTACAGAAATGTTTGCTGATTCCTGATTTAGACTCTACAACTCTCTTTACTGGCAATGTACTCTCATCTTAACAAAAACTCAAGAAACTACCCTCACCCTCTTTTCTCACTCCAATAGGAGAGGATTGTGATCTGAATCAAAGACAGGTGAAGGGCACACAGAGATTACAGTGGAGCTTTTGTTGGGAGGAGAAAGGAGCCAGACTCTTTCCCTATTCATGATTTATGCTGTACTGTATCCTGCTGTCTTTGGAGATAGATTGCAGAAACAAAGTGGGACCATAATGGGTACTGGGAAAGAGTCATGCAGTTGCTGAGGGCAGATTTAGGTTTAAGTTTCCAAAGAGAAAGGTCCAAGCAGGGTGTGTGCAGTTTTCATGTGGCCCAGCCCAACTGACCCAGGCCAGCACTGGGGCAGGGCTGGGAATAAAGATTGAGCCTAAAATCAGCATAACCACCATGTCATTTTCTAGCTCTGTTCCATTATGGAAGACGTTAAAATATTACAAAGTTTCCTTCTCGCAGTGAACAGAAATTCTCTTCATTGGTATTGATTCATTCTTCTAGAGCCTTCTTTGTGTTGTGGGCTGAATTGTGTCCTCCCCCCGCCACCGCCCAGCAAGTTCATATGTTGAAGTACTAATCTTCGGTACCTCAGAACATGGTATCTTCCTTGAAAACAGGGTCTTTAAAGAGGTAATTAAATTAAAATGAGGTTTTTAGAGTGACCCTAATCCAATCTGTCTGATGTCCTTGTAAGAAGAGGAAACTAGGACACAGACATACACAGAGGAAAGGCCACGTGAAGATACAAGAAGAAGACCATCCGTAAGTCAAGGAGAGAAACCTCAGTGAGCCCTGCTAACTCCTTGATCTTAGATTTCTAGCCTCTAAAATTGTGAGAAAATAAATTTCTATTGTTTAAGCCACCTAGTCTGTGGTACTAGCAGACTAATATATTGAATACCACGTATCAACCTTCACATATGAGTAGACTACTATCATCTCATCTGTTCACCTGTTACATATCTCCTCTCCGGGGCTTTCCTGGTGGCGCAGTGGTTGAGAATCTGCCTGCTAATGCAGGGGACACGGGTTCGAGCCCTGGTCTGGGAGGATCCCACATGCCGTGGAGCAATTAGGCCCGTGAGCCACAACTACTGAGCCTGCACATCTGGAGCGTGAGCTCCGCAACGAGAAAGGCCGCGATAGTGAGAGGCCCGCGCACTGCGATGAAGAGTGGCCCCCGCTTGCCACAATTAGAGAAAGCCCTCGCACAGAAACAAGATGCAACACAGCAAAAATAAATAAATTAATTAATAAACTCCTACCCCCAACATATAAAAAAGAAAAAAAAATATCTCCTCTCCTCTCACACAGGTTGGTTTACTAACTGGGTACCATCTCTGGTATATTTTATTTTTAAAATATATATAGGTTATCTGAATGTTTCTATTTATTGGTTCAGCAATTCTACCTCCAGGAATTTTCTGTATTAAGGAAATCATTCTACAGAAGCACAGTTCTTTATGCACAAAGATTTGCATCCCAGTGATGCACTTTATTTTCTCCAACTTAGAAAAATGGTATATATATATATATATATATACTACTGTACTTATTTTACAAAAAAAAATTTAACCCAAAGTACACATCTGGCGAAATTTTCAAAAAAAACAAAAATTTGTAAGTAAAAAGTAAAAATCTCCCCTTACGTTTCCCACAAACACGCTCTCCAGAGATAACTATGGGAGTGTATCAACTTCACTTATGATTATAAACATATACTCACACATATCTTTAAACAGAAATGGAAAAACTATTGTACATAATATTAGAATTTTTTCACTTATGAAAACATGGAGAGCTTCGTATGGTAATTCAATTCCTCATCCTTCCTTTGCTCACTGCCTTTATAACTCCTGTCCAGCTTTAAAGAGCCTGGTTTTTGTCTTCCTCTTCTTCCCTAGTGCTCTGTTAAGTGTCCTTTCTTTAGGTGCTTATAGTGCCCTGAGCACAGTTAATTACCCTGCCCAACATATATGACCATAGTTAAGAATAATGGCTCTAGAAGTCAAACCGCCAGGGTTTGAATCCTAGTGTTTTCACTTCCTATGGCTGCTATAACAAGTTATCACAAACTTGTTCTGGGGATTAGGAGGTGGACATCTTTAAGGAGCTATTATTCTACCTAGAAATACCATCTGGTTAGCGAGATGTGCCTCAGTCTTTGACAACTATTGAAAGAGTAGAGAGATTGTCCCTACTCATAAGGTTGCTAAGAGAATTCAGTGAGTTCATTCATGTGAAAAGTGCCTGGAACACAGTCTGTGTTCAGTAGTGTCAGCTATTATAACCATATAGTTATCTATGTGCCTTATTTTCCCTATACTAGACTGCTAGTTCCTTGAAGAAAAGAACGGTATTATATGCTCAATAAATGTTTGTTAAACTGAATTGCTCCACCTAAAAGACTATTATTTAGCCAGTAAAAACGGCAGAGAATTTGAAATGTTATGAAAAACATCATCATATTTTGCTGTCATATCAAGTGGCAAATGCAAAATAAAATATGCATAGACAATCACAGCTGTTTTAAATGTGCAGAACTAAAAATTATACATAAAAATACACTGGGAGGAAATATGCCCAAATGTTATCAGTTGGTGGTCTTGGAATGGTGGAATGATGGGTAATTTTTTTATTCCTATTTCTACTTTCAGACTTTCTCTATTGAGCAGATTTATTTTTAAGATGTAAAAATAATTTACATCTGATTTACACACACTCGCACACCCATGCTCACGCATGCACAAACATACTTACACACACCTCTTGCTTGTTAAACATTAGAGGTGACATTATACAGAGTCAGAACTCAGGTTTTGAGTTACTACCTGGGTTACAGTTCTGGTCCATCATTTAAGAGCCCTGAGTGCATGGAGGCAAGCTGCTGTTGTTAATGTTGTTATTGGTGTAGTTGTGTTTCTGCTTCACTGCCCTCACCTGAGAGCCAAGGAGAGTGATCCTCCATCCAGAGAGCTGCAATGGTTCCAGTAAGATAATGCACGAAAACTCCCAGCACGTCACGTGACACACAACAGACCCTGAATAAATGTTAGCTACTCTTCCCAGGGTTATGATTCCTGAGAGGATGATGCTGATCCAATCACACATTTAAAGAGTAATAAGGAGACATTTGTTCAGAGGAAGGAAGCAGAGAAAACTGAGAACAAAAGCAGCTTGCTGGATCTCAGGATCTATAAGACTTATTTCATTTAAACCCCTCTTGTGTAAGGATGTACCAAACTTGATACTACAAGAAGGTTTTTCAAACATTCTGTTTTTAGCAACAGAACTCCCCCCACCCCCCAAATCTCATGCAGGTCCCCCAGATTTAAAACAGATCAAAAGCACTGCTCTGGTGAAATGGGGGTCAGGTCATGCCTTCTGAGTTCTACACTGCTCTTACAGAGCTGAGGCTTCTCAGAGAATGATGTGGAAAATTCTCTTCCAACATAAACCTGATTCACAAATTGTACCTTGCCAGCTTCTTCTGGGAGAGGGGACATGGTGTCCCGGGTACTCTCTTGTGGTTTGATGGGTAGCAGGGGGCAAAGGGTGCATTAGCAACAGCTGCACCCCGGCTTCTGAACTAGTTGGCACGGCATTTATGCATGTCTCAAGCCTGTTCCTTAGGAGCTGTGCCCTTATTTGAGCCAGAACTACACAAAGGCATTGTCTTCAAACACTGGGGCTCCTCTTTCTTGACGGGCCCTTGTTTACCCATTCATCAGCAGGTGGTGGCTGGAACATTCCCCTTTGATTTTGTGGCTCAGGAGCAGCAGGCTAAAACCTAAGCTGAATAAACATCATATCATTTGGCACTGGCAGCATTCCTGGTAGCCCGGGTCAGGCGAGGTTTAAGGAGGATTAGGTTTAGATTAGAAAAGGGGTTGAGTTATTTTTTTCCCCTGTGGTCTCTCTTAAGTGCCTTAGGGTTTTGTAAGAGGAAAGTGGGCTGAGAGCCTGGGCTCATTTGCTCCAGAAATAAAAGTGGTGAGCTCGGTGTTCTCTTCTGGAAGACAGGGGTATGTTCTTCTCCCTAATATGGTTTCTCCCACGAGAGTCAAAAGCTCTTCGAATTTGCTGAAAGCTCTAGACCTTTTCTCTAGAGAACTGTGGGCGTTTGTGCGCGCGCGCCCACGTGGACGCACACACGGGTACGCTTACACCGGTGCGCGCACGCAAGCGCGCGCGCACACACAATTTGACTTCTCGGCGGTTCCTGAAACGCTCAGGCTGGAGGGAGTTTAAGAGCCTACACAACTCACTAATGGGAGAGACCTCACGCTTCTCCGAGGTGAGCCTTGAGGGGCGGGGTGGTTGTCCTCCCCAGAGCGGCTCCTCGGTGACCACTGGCCGTGCGGCATTGCCCTTGCTGTCACAACGCCAGGTTTCCTTGGCAGTCCGGCCTTGGAGAGGCTGGCCGGGGGCTCTGGCACTTGCTCCTGTTTATAGCACAGAGTCTTGCTCCACTCCCTGGCGACGGCTGGCAAACCCAAACTAGCGAAACACAGGTTAGTGGGGAGTCGGGGAGGGGAGCAGTACCGCGGCGAACACCTTTTGAAGGCACACCTTCTCCTTAGATTCCCGGGAAGATTGTCCTTTCACCCTGGCGTCTGCCAGCTCCGGCTTTGCTTCTGGGGCAATTGTGGTTGGCTCTGTCCTCCAGGGAAAGAAACTGCTGACTGAATTTTTCCTCCTTGTTCTTCTCTTTCTCAGTGGTGTCCTCCCCACCACCAGCACTTTTTTTTTTTTTTTTTTAAGGGGTGAGACTAACATGTTTTTTTTCTCAGATAAATGGATGTCCCCACTTACAGTTAAACACCAGAGTGCCCAGGCTGCCGTTTACTTGTTGTGCAACAGGGAGCAAAACCTCCCTGAGCCTCAATTTTCTCCAGGGATTAAAACAATACCTGCTGTATGGGGCAGTCATGAAAAATCAACATGGGGCAAGTTATTAGCAATTCTCTCACTCTAAGTGAATATTTGGGAATGGTTTACCATTAATGTTACAGGCAGATTCTTATCCTCCAATGGAACGTGATTTTCTCTCTAGAAACAGCCTTCTAGAGCCTTAAACGCAAGCATAGGCGTTCTCTAATTTCGCACAGGGAATTTCCATTTGCCACTTAGGATGAGCAACTACTCAGGTGGCATCGTTTTAGGGGCTGCTGAAGATTCGAATCCCAAATAGTACTCTTAGCGTGAAGGTAAGGGAACTTAGTGGTCCAACCTAGTCTACTGTGTAATAAATATATTTTAAAACATTCAAACTCTGCTTTTCATTTTTACACCATTGTTACATAAGTGGAGAAGACCATTCTGGTTTCTATAAGAGTTAACATTTGAGCACTTTCCATGTCCTAGTAGATGTCCTAAGCACTTTAACTAGTTTAATCCTTGCCATAACACTCCGAATAGGTCCTATTATCATTTTATAAATGGAAACAGGCTCAGAGAGGTTAAGTAAATGGTCCAGGGTCACAGAGCTTGTAAGTATCAGAGCTGGTGGTAAATCTTCAGCCTCCTGCTGCTTCAGTCTCTCCAAATTTTTATGAGAATGTGTTGTTTCGCCTTACACTCCCTAAAATAATAATTTTCAGTTGAGAAGTTCATCCTTGCTCTCTTTGATAGGGCTGTCAGTCTCCCCCTAGCAAAAATCTCAGATGGCTTAACGCTGTCCAGAGCTTCAGATTTATTAATGCAGCCTTCACATTGTTTGTAAAGCTGCTGGATAATTTATTTTTTAACCTCCATGCTGAAGAAAATTATGTAAGTGCACACATGCTTCAGTGCTCATCAGTAAGGGGCAAAGAAGTAATAGTGTTTGTTTATATCATGCAAAATGTTTGCTACTAAACATAAGAAATAGTTGTTAAGGCTATACACAGACTCAGGTGGTGGAGCTTATAGAACTTACAACACGATCTCCAGCTTATCCTCTCATTTTTTTTGACCCTGAGCAAGTTTTGGATATGAACTAGATTTCTTTGTGATCTTTTTCTGATTATAAAAGTGTTATATGTCCCTTGTAGGAAATTCAGAAAATAAGGAAGAAGCCAGTAAAGAGGGAAGAGATATGAGGACATATGTATATGTGTAACTGATTCACTTTGTTATAAAGCAGAAACTAACACACCATTGTAAAGCAATTATACTCCAATAAAGATGTTATAAAAAAATAAAGAAGCCAGTAAAATAGGGCTAAATTTCTTAGTGTGTGATCTGGGCCCAGAACCAAAGCTCTTTTGGGTTTAGTTAATACCTGTGGAGTTATTTTTGTGAAGAACTACAAAGAAGAGCCCTTTGATTCTAGGGCAATTTTAAGGTATTTTACCATAAGTCATTTTAAAGCAATCAAGTGAGAAAAAAGACAATTTTCTCTGCTCAATTTTCATTGTTATAGATGAGTCTGTAGAGAATTGTTGAATGGGGGGAAAAGTAAGCTTATCACATCCCCAAATGCTGTGTATAATATGGCAGACTGGATTCTTGCTTTCTTTAAACTTACAAAATGATCTGGAATCTTGAGTTTCCAAAGCTGTGAGTTAAAAATATTTAACTAGAAATGTGATTTCCTGCTCCCCATTTCTCCCCATTTCCTTCATATTTATAAAAGATTAAAACACTATACTTAAAAAAAGAAAATTCATGAAAATCAAGTTTTCCATAATCACATTTGGATATTTGCAGTACTTAATATTTACATCTCACCTGAATATGAGTCAAAGAATGAGTTACCCCCACATATATTTCTCTCTCACTATTACTGGCCATCAAATATTTTAAAATATTTAAAAGTTATTTTTAGGCACTGCCTGCACATGAACACATAATAGAAAAAGATCAGGCCCTTTACTTATACATGTTCTCAGATCAACTATCCTGAACTGATACTGTGTGTTCAGAATGTCTCCAGTGGTATATAAAAAATTAGGTAGATTGGAACCTTATTTTCTTCTTTGGTAGGGAGGAGTTGATTTCATTCTAAACAACATCACTTCCCATGTTGTCTATGGGCCTGGGTCCTGTAAAGCAATTAGTGTTTTCAAATTTACAGTACACAGTTTCAGAGGCATTACTTGCTTGTGTAATCGCTTATTTATGTAATATTTATTTACTTATCACTTCATCTGTGAGCCTCAATGTGATTTGTAAATATTAACATATTGTAATTACGTTTCATCACAAGGAAAATATGATGTACAGTCATTAGTAGTTTTATACTATTATTAGCTTTGTAGTTGACCTAGAAAGCTGACATTTAGATTTGTGGTTGTGGCTTCTTTCTAACTTATAGTAAATCATTCTTCTCTTTGTGTCAGTGATTTGCTACCCTGTATTGAAAGAAGTCGGGATGATGCCACATTCCCAAGGGATACCAGAAGAACTCAATGTAAGTTTACTCTCTCTACTATAAGATTTTCAGTGTTTTGCCCTTAAGATGTTAGGAACATCTTTAACTGAGCACATGAAATTTAGGGTCCTCTAAATAGCTGATATCACACTTCCTATAGTGACCTTTGAAAACCAGCCAAACAAACAAACAAAAAGTTGAGTATTATCAGCACCGCAGTTCACCAGGATGAAAAACAATAAACGAGCAAACCAACGTTACTATGACACCTAATTAGTCTGTCTGGGCTTGTGACCTTTCCCCTTTGCCTTTCCCTCTGAACCCTCTGAACGTTTTGCCCTTTTTCTTCCGAACTTCTTCGGATGGTGGAGCCCCACGTTGTGAATTATGATTTATAATCTCTTGTCTTGTGTTTATGACATTCTGCTTCTTTCCAACATGATTTATTGGTGACCTTGTTTTTAACATTTGGACATAATGCTTTTATATTTCAAAGCTGAACATTGATCTTTGTGTGTTATGTTTGGTTAATCTTGAGCAATGGATCTGGAGAACCACAGATGAGAAGCAGTAACAACAACAAAAAAAGGTCCCAGAAATGCAGTAGTAGCTGCTATGGTTCAACAGCAGGGATGTGAAAGCTGTGATGCACACAGCCACTCAGAGTAGGAACTTGTTTGGACTGTAAATCTGAGTAACTCCCTGACCCAGTAATACTTTCTGGGCCTCTGAGTCTAGGATAAGGATCATCTTTGACTTTATAGTGACTAACGGTGTCTGCTTTTCCAAAAGAATGATGAAGGATGGAAGGGGAAGGCACTCTTATCTACTTTTAATTATACATTTTTCCTAGCAATATGCTAATTTAATAAACAAATACCTGACTATAGCTCAACATGTCAATAATATTAGTCATGTGCATGTTAGCATGTTTAAATGTTGATAACTGTATCATTCTAGCCATTTGGGTTTGCAGACTTAGAATACAGATGTGCCCCCATGAGGACATACTGAGATGGTCTTCTCAAATTTTTCAATTTTACACTTAAATGAATATTAAAAGAAGTAATTACATTATAAAATTACAGTTTCCCAAAAGGCTTTTGAGTCCAGGTTCTTACTGTCCTGGAAGGTGGCAGTTACTGGTCTTGGATCTTAGACACTGTAATTTTCATTAAGGCTAATTCTGTTAATTGTAAGGATGGTGATCCATCCTTACACTGAATAACCCGCTTTCTAGGATACCTTCTTTATAAGTAATAGAAGTTCCTATTGAAGCAATCTAAGACTGGCATTTTATACATTATTATTGAGCAGGCCTCAGTAGAAGTAAAGTGACCGTTTTTCTTCCTTTGTTCCTTCCTTCCTGATTTACACTCTAGTTAAAAGGAAATATATGAATCCTGTACAGAAACCATGTGGCTAGCAAGTCAGTATTCTATTACCAAAGCTTATGTCTTATCTTTACCTGGTTGGAGATCCACCTAACTCTACCAGATAAGGGCCTCTGAAGAATATCTTTTGGAAAAAGCACAAGCACTAGATTTAGATGGATCTCTATCCAAATATGTCTCTTCCATGTAACTTACCATGTGACCTTGGACAAGTTAACACACGTGTAAAAGGAAGAAAACAATAGCAAACTTGTAGAAGGATTAAATTAGATAAAAGTATAAGTTAAGTACCTAAAATTATGCTTTCTACTTGCTAGACACTCTGTACCTAGACCTGAGGTAGTGAACTAATTGGTAAAATGTTCTTACAACTCTCATTAAATCTCCTTTCTCATAATTCTCTGCAGAAGCTTATGAAAAACAGTAAGCTTTTCCTTATGTAAGAATAATCCCACCTTTCAAAAAGAAAATTGTCACTTTCTCTGTACCAACAGTTATTCCTTATTCATCGTACTTGTTCAGTCAGAGAAGTATACAATGATTGAAACAGATGAAGAGAAATCAAGAACTGTCCTTACTCAGGTTGGCCACAGTTGACAATGAAATTTCAAAGAGGAATAATATTGTAAGCAGAATGAGTTAGAAGATTGAACTGCAAAAGATCTAGAAAGATAAGAAGCCATATAGATACAGCATCTGAAAAATGTAAGATGAAATTCAAGCAAGGTGTTCTAATGTATTGGAAAATGGAAGGGGTTGCTGGACCAACCCCTTGAATCACTTAAACTTAGAAGTAATTATGAAGGAAAAGTCCATTCGAAGGAGATAAGTTCAAAAGAGGCACTGAAAAAAATGTGATTAATCCTATCAAAAACAGTTGGTGGGGGGGATCAGACAAATAATAAGACTTAACCATTTCACAAAGACCTTTTGTGCATGCCATCTCTGTTTCTCAGAGCAGCCTTTGAAGAGGGGAACCTCACTTATTTTACAGATGTGGAACTGAAGCTCAGGCACAAGCAAGTGACTTGCCCAAAGTCATGTAGGTAGTACAGGATTCAAAGTCCATTTTAATCTGCTCTGAGGGAAAATCTGATGTTGTTTCACTAAGGACTAATGACTTTGATTAACTCTATTTCTGATAGAAGGCAAACTATTTTTCTGCCTTGAATATGTTAACCTGAATAATTTAGGAAAATATTTAGAAGTCTTAATTATAAACATTATCTTTCAGGTTATCTTCAGCCTCTAAATGTTTGTGTAAATATATTAAGTTTCTGAGGGATATATATGTCCCAAAAGAGACTTCAGACAAACACAACTGTATTAATACCAACTAAGACTTAAGCCCAAACCCATATTGGATTTTCTATCCTGGTGACCTCAGCTAAGCTATGTCTTCACCTTGGGTGAATAAGGCTTAGTATAAAGGCAGACCGAAGATAAGAGGCTTGATTGCACTCCAAATCACACTGGACATTTGTTGGTCATCTTGCATAAAATTAGAAAATAAAATTAACTGAAGTGTAATAACACGTATATGGTAAAATGCACAAACCTTGTGTGTACTTCTTGATGAAGTTTTACATTTGTATACACCCATGTAAATTACTGCCATCAAGACATGGAACATTTCTGGCGCCTGCAGCCCTTTTTAGAGTATCTGTAAAAATGAACTCTCCTTCTCTAAACTATCAGTGAGTAGAAAGATGGCCTTTGTCTACAGACTTAATTGAGCAGGTAATTATTTTAAAACTGCAGGGAGTCTTTAGATATTCAGAGGGATGCCTAAGCTGACTGTGTGGGTGCATCAGGCGTTTACTGGATCTTGATGTTTCCGGCTGTTGCTCTGTGATATTTCACCCTTCCATGTCTCTCGTAACTGGTTTCCTTCTGAGGAGCCAGTCACTCCTTCCATGTGGTTTGGACATTTCTTTCCTTTTTTTTGGCCGAGCTGTGGGGCTTGTGGGATCTTAGTTCCCCCAATCAGGGATCGAAGCTGGACCCTCAGCAGTGACAGTAGTCCTAACCATTGGACCGCCAGGGAATTCCCATTCCACGTGGTTTGAATCAGACTAATCCTACCCCTGGAGCTCCCGGGTTGGATGAGAGGAAGTAGGCTTAAGCCAATGAGTACACTGCATTCCCCTACCCACAATAGTAGGCTGAGGGATCGACACGTGATTCACTGGCGCCAGTGCAATGCAGTGAGACTGCTGAGACTTCTGGGATTGAGGCAGGCTCACGCTTTAAGTTGGTGTTGAATGCTGAAAGATGTGAAAAGTTAGTACAGTAATCTTGCAACAATGAGCAAAAGATATCTGAGAGAGAGTCAGTACTAGGGAGAATGGAGCCGTCGGACTGAAAGAAGGAAAGCTGATCTGCAAGCAGGGCAGAGTTCCCATATCCAACCATACCTGAAACAAGATCTAGTCCTGAACTTTTATTATAAGACTCAACAGATTCTCTTGCATAAACCAGTTTGAATTGGGTTTTCTGTCACTTGCAGTCAAAATGACCTAATATGTGTCTCTTAGGGCTGAATTATTCTCTATAACAGAATGAGGGGATTTTTTTTCTTCTTTTAAAAGAGAGTATGCACACAGGGAGGGAGGAATGAAGAGAGGGAGGCTGGAGTGCCAATTGTTGCAGAAAAGGATGGAAGACGTTTTTAAAAAGCAAGGATGACGAATATCATATGCATGTTTTTGCAGTCTTTGCAAAGTAACTTTCATCTTTTCAAAACTCTAGTAAAGTTGGCTACATACAAGGATGCCTTGTGTGGACTGTATGTGTGTGAGAGAGAGGGAGGGAGGGAGGAAGAAAGACTGGGTTCTACATTGTATTGACATAACACGAAATAAGGAAAACAAGAGGTGATGAAAAGATCAACTCCAAACTCAAAAAATTCAACAGAATAGGAACTTGGAGTCAGAGCTGACACTGAGAATATAAGCCCTCCAGAAATTCGTAGAATTGTTGAGGAATGCCTTGGACTTTCCACAGGGGATAAAGGGTTGAGCCTATCTCCCCTGGATCTTAAGGGGTAAGATGACACCAACTAATTATGGCTTACCTTATTCCTAAGTCTATTTGTTTGACAATAACATTACTTACTAGTAATAATTATCTTAACTAATTCTAACTTTGGATCAACTAAACAAATCCAAAAGGCTAACATATAAAATTCTGTGTGCAGAGTGAAAAACAGATAATGGGAAGACATTTTCCAAAAATTTCTTGAAATAAGGAATTTTTAAATCAACAAACTATTCACTTTACTACTTTTCAAAAAGTCAGTTTCCCCAACCCCAAACATACCCAAAGGGAAACAATATGCAGGCACTTCCCAGTGTTTAATGTAGCTGCCTGTGCATAATGCTAGACCCAAATGACTTTAACTCAGTTGCAGTCTCTTGAAGTTACTAGTTAGCCCCAAATAGAATATTTACCACTTATTTTGAGTAATAATACTTACCACCCCACCCTACCCTGGCTGCTTCTGTTCAGTGAACATTCATTAACTTGTAACTGTATTTGATTTTCAGCGAGTATAGAGTAGTATAAGTAGTGTAAAGTAGGCAGGATCTACACCCTCAGAAATTCCATGTGGAAATCATACAAATATGTGATTAACACATCCTCCACTGGCTAATTACAACTGCAGGAAAGTGATAGTATGTCGTATAAGGTAAGGAAATGGGAAAGCCAGATATTGCATGTTGGCTCTCCAGGAATTGGACTCTGAGGTGGAAATTAGTATGCAAATTGTTTATTAGGGAGTGCTTTAAGGATCAAAACTTGTGGAAGGAAGGGAACGGGAAGGAAGAGGGATTAGGAAGGGAAATCATTAGTGTTGTAATGTCGTCTAAATCAAGGTCTAGGGGACCCCACGGGGAGCACTGAATTCGGGATGGCTTTTCAGAGTTGTTCTTATTTGAGAGGAGGAAGCATGAACCAATCATTGGATGCTGGCTGCCCCAGGAAGGGATGTGACATTGGGTGGAACAGCCCTGAGGACCGTCAGTTGACATCCTTCCCAGAAACAGCTAGAGGAATAAATCCTTCAGTCCTAGAAGGGGGATCTGTGCCATGGCACACAGCATCCATACCACCAGAAATTATTTAAGGTTTTGAAATTCACTTAATCTGGTTATGCTCTAGACATATTAACCCCCCAGGGCTTTTGGGGGGGGTCAGAGTGACTCTCCTGGACAGATTCACCTTGAGCAGTAAGCTTCTTCATTCTTAGCCACCTTATTAATCCATCTAATAAGAACATTTTCCCAGAGGGGGGAACATGTTAGCCACAAGATAACCTTGCTTGGGATAAGAAAGAAATTACTGACATTAGAGCAAAGTGGTTTGGAGTTGATTCTGGAGTCAGACAGAGTGATAGTCCTGTCACTGGAGTGGTCTAAAAGCTTTGCAGACTGTTAACTTACTTAGATCTTTGCGTGTATGGGGGCACCAAATGGTTGATAACGTCTGTCATGGGAAGGCAGCTGAGATGCTGCTCAGTTGCTACTATTTGCAACTTAAACATGTGCTGTCAATGAAGAAAGAAAGTAACCAAGCTTGTGAAGATGCCCTGAGTTCAGAGCTGTTAGCTACCAGCTGTGACTTCATATTTTCAAGTGCATTATTAATGTTTGGTTGACTATCTGCAGACACGCAAGAAACATGGAAATAACTGCTGCATCTACTGATTTCACGGACGTGGCTGGAATGTGTCCCATTTCAGGATAATGGGAATGGGCTGTCTGCATTATTGCTCAATTAATTAATTAACATAATGGTCCCATTATGTATTATAATGGTCACATTATAAAGGCCAGCACCTCACAAATGATTGGCTTTGTGTAGCAGAAGCGAGTGAAAATAATACAGGAGAGACAGTTGTGGTTAGGCCCTGTGCTAATTCAATTCATAATCACTTAAAAAATAAGAAACATCAGATGCTCTTAATCAGAGGTTTTCTCTTCATTAGAGAAATATGCCTTGCCATATTTTTGTCTGAGAACCACTACGGTGTTACAGGGAGTTTAGGGACAGCTCTGAGCAAAGTTGATCATAGCCTGCTCGGTTGATTATAGTATGCTTTCTGTTTGCTTGTCATGTGAGTAGAGAGAGCTTCAACTGCCTGACACAAAAGGACTGGACATGCCAGAGAATTATGTATTGTGTTATTTGTTAAACTTTAGAAATGAGACCAAGGCTTAATGCTGAAAACCTCTAGTCAGCATTGGATTGTTCAGACTCAAAGCTGTGTTTATAATAATAGCAGATAGTAGGATGGAGGTATCATCCATTTGCAAGTTAAATAGAAACATTGTAATTGAAAGCTCATTAAAATTTTTCCAGATAGAGTTAAAAATTAATAATAACTCGATGGCTTTACTGAAAAAAGAGGAAAAACTATTTGTTAAACTTTTTGAGTTGCTAGAAGCATCTCTGTCCCCAGTGAACATTGGGCGGGTAGCAACACAAAGTAACTCACCCTAATGTATTACATTCTTCATACTAATAGATAAATAACATCTAAGAAAAAACAAGATTATTTTAGCTACCACACTAATAATTGTAATATGCCAAGGTAGGGTGAAAAAACACTTCTTTTGTCCTGCAAATGTTGATAACATTCAGATGTTATCAAAATCTGAATAGAGTACACAGGAATTTTTGCATTTTATTATAGTAAAGGGTACTAAAGTAAAGTGTTGGTTTTAGAATAGTACCTAAAAACTTTAAGGACATCTTGCTTTGTTTTCCCCTGTTTATAAGCTTTCTAGCCACTTTTTTTTGATTAGCGTGTGGAAGAGGGGTTATCTTTTATATTATTTATTTTTTTAGCAGATAGTTTTTTTTAATAGACTTAGTGTTTTTGAGCAGTTTTAGGTTCACAGAAAAACTGAGAGGAAGGTACAGAGATTTTCCATATACCCTCTGCCCCCATACATGCACAGACCCCCTCATTATCAGCGTCACCCACCAGAGTGGTACATTTGTAATATCTGATGAATCCACATTGACACGTCATTATCCTAGAGTTCAGAGTTTATATTAGAGTTCACTCTTGGTGTTGTACATTCTATGGGTTTGGACAAATGTATAATGACATGTACCCACCTCTATAGTATCATACAGAATAGTTTCACTGCCCTAAAAATCCTCTGTGCTCTGCCTATTAGATAATTATTTTTAATAACATAATTATAATAACAGCAAGCTCTGAAGACAGCTCTTAAAAATCATCAGCCTGAAGAAATTCTATGCGGCTCACAAGATTTGGATGACTGTGGCCTATATTTACCATTGTATTCCATTTTCTGAGCTATCAGCATCTCTGATTATAGTTCACCATACACAGGCCAAAGATATCCACCTGAAACAAATATATCCGAGCTTACCCACTGAGGCAGTGGGGTGAAGCCGATTTCTAAGATGACTGTAAAGGGTGACAGGGAGACACATTTTCATTTATACTATTCAAATATGCAGGCAGGAGCCCCTTTTTTGCCCCGCTTTGGTCTATGGCTTAATTCTTCTGTCTAATCTTTACTTCCCTTTTAAGTTACATCTTATTTGATTAAGTGAAACAGAAAGTAAATTAGGAAAAGCCCAAAATACTTTGACAAATTTAGGTCATTGAAAAGGCCTAAGGATTTTTTTCTTCTTATTAAGGGGTCAAGTTCATTCATTTGTTTGCTCATTTGTTCAGTCAGTCAACAAGCATACATTGAAAGTCGTGTATTCCAAGCCCCGTAAGGCCCTAGGGGTACAACGATGAGAGCATAGGCTTTGAGAAATGGAGGGAAATCCCTATCTTCTCTCCTCCCTGTCCCATTTCCTTTATTTCCCCTGGTTGCCCAATACACACATACTTGGGGATAGGCCTGTGGATCTAGTATCCCCTCAGGCTCCACTCGACATCATTTTTTTTTTTTTTTTTTTCTTCTTTTTGCGGTATGCGGGCCTCTCACTGTTGTGGCCTCTCCCGTTGCGGAGCACAGGCTCCGGATGCGCAGGCCCAGAGGCCATGGCTCACGGGCCCAGCCGCTCCGCGGCACGTGGGATCCTCCCAGACCGGGGCACGAACCCGTATCCCCTGCATCGGCAGGCGGACTCTCAACCACTGCGCCACCAGGGAGGCCCTCGACATCATTTTAGTAGAATCATTTTATGGCAGGGAGCAGCAATTACTTAGGATTTTTTTTCTTTTTAGTGTTTTTGAAAAATCAACTATTCCTTTGCTAGCAGATCTTTCTGGATTTTATGTTACCACACAGTCAATTGCAGTGAATTCATAAATGAAGAACCAGTTTTCTTTGCATCATCGGGGCAGTAGCAGATGTGCCAGTCCTGCTAATCACTTAGTGATTAGTATGTGCGTAAAACACATCAAGGTTGAGAGCAATGTCACATAGAGTACGAATTGGGGAGTCACAAAGACCTGGATCTGAATCCAGGCTCCATCACTTAGGAGCTCTGTGATCCTGGGCAGGCTATTTACCTTTTCTGAATCTTGGTTTCCTACTTTGTAAAAATGAGTGATACTGCCCGCCTCACCTATGGTGAGAGTTAAATGTGGGTCTACTTCAAGTTGCTCCAGGTCTTGCCAGCCTGAGGGTATGAAACTGATCGTCTTAGGGATCGTGTATGAGTTTGCTTGGGCTGCCATAACAAAATACCACAGACTGGGTAGCTTAAACAGTGGAAATTTACTTTCTCAAAGTTCTGGAAGCTGGAAATCCAAGATCAAGGTGCTGGCAGGGTTGGTTTCCTCAGGGCCTCTCTCCTTGGCTTGTGGATGGCCATCTTCTTGCTGCCTCTTCACGTGGCTGCCTCTTTATGCAAATGCACCCCTGGCGTCTCTTCCTCTTCTTGTAAGGTCACCAGTCATGTTGGATTAAGTTCCACCCTAACAGATTCATTTTAACTTAATCACCTCTTTTAAAGGCCTTATCTCCAAATTTTGAGGTCCTGGGAGTTGGACTTCAACATACCAATCTACGGGGATACAATTCAGCCCATAAGAGGTAGTAACTTGGATTTTACTGTGTTGCATTCATCTATGTAATGCTGGAGTGTAGCTCAATATAAATCCCAGAAGGTACCTTATAGGTGTTCATGGCTTTCCAGTTCTTCCACTCTTGCTCTGCCCAGGAAGCCACTTTGAGGAACCTCTCCACCACCACTCCTGCCTGAGCCCTCAGTGAGGACAAGATGTCTGCCCCCAAGGTGCCCTGCCTGGTGCTGAGGATGCCTGGGCAGCACAGCCCCCTTTGCAGCCTGCACTGCAGCACAGCCAGGCCCTAACTGTGGGGAGAACACCGCTCACCCGGCTCTGCATCACGGCCTGTCACCAGGCCTGCAGCCAGGTTGCTTATACCTCTGTGTCTCAGCTTCCCTTGTGAAAACATCTGTTTCATCATCTGTCTGCAGCCTCTTGCCCAAGAGGCTTCAGACAGTATGGAATCAAATGCCACGCTCTGTTCCCTTCCCTAGTCTCTCAACATCAGGCACCAAGTCACGCCACCCCTCCCACTCCAGGTTCAGCCAAAAACCTCATTGACGTTGACTTCTGGCGACCCTCCCTACCAGGTTGTTCACAGGCTCAGACAAATCTGAATCCCAATTCCAGTTTAGGGCACAGGACTGCTTTACATGTAAACTCTTGCACTTTCCCCAACATGTTTTTCAGCAAGTGGCTTAAAGGGGGCAATGCCATTGGTTTCTGATTCTGCTGTCTTTGCCATTGGCATCCTATAGTGATTAAGAAGGTGGGCTCTGCAGGGCTTCCTTGGTGGCGCAGTGGTTGAGAGTCCGCCTGCCGATGCAGGGGACACAGGTTCATGCCCCGGTCCGCGAGGATCCCACGTGGCCGCGGAGCGCCTGGGCCCGTGAGCCATGGCCGCTGAGCCTGAGCGTCCGGAGCCTGTGCTCCGCAATGGGAGAGGCCACAACAGTGAGAGGCCTGCATACCGCAAAAAAAAAAAAAAAGAAAAAAAGAAGAAGGTGGGCTCTGCAGTCAGATTGCCTGGACTTCAAATCCTCTTCTGTGACCTTGGGCTGGAAACTTATGTTCCTTAAGCCTTGGTTTTCCTATCTGTAAAATAGGTATAGTAACAGTTCTTACTTCATAGGATTATAGTAAGAATTAAATCGGTAAGACATGTAAAGAATTCATCCCCATGCCTCGAACACTATGATTCTTATCATTGTCGTCTAATATTCTCTGAATACTAATTCTAGGTACTGCTTTCAGGCATTATGACATTTCATTCTCAAACAATCCAACAAGGGAAGTCCCCTTCTGATCTTGATTTTACAGATGAGGAAACAGTTGTCAGTAGCCCGAGGTGGCACAGTTAATAAGGATTCAGTCCAATTCATTTGGACTCTTCAAGACTCTGCTCTAAGCACTGTGCTCAGTAAGTGATATTTATTATTACTGTAGTCATGATTAGTTAGTCAACAGATTTTATATAGATGCTAAATGCACTTCAGTAGGTGGAGTGAAAATACAAAACTTTAGTATTTTCTTTCAAGGATCTATAATCTCACTGGGAAGGCTGGATCTATGTATGTAAAAGCAGAAGTGAAATAACAAGGTGCTGTGTGTAAACAAATAGTGGAGATAATATACATTTTGAGTCTCAAAGAGGGAGAGGGAGAGTTTGTGGCTGACCAGTGTGGTCAAGGAAGGCTTCATGGAGAAGCTGGAACTATGAGCTTGGTAACTGTTTGATGATTGAGTAACTTAGGAAGACATTGAGGAATAAGTGGGACTGGGAGAAATTAAGAGGAGGAGGAAGGAAAAGCATTTCAGAAGATTAAGGTGAGTGAGTAAACTGCTAAATTGGAGGAAATACCAGTATTGTTTAGATTAGTAACTTGGAGTGACCCTGAATACATGTGTCCCCAGATACATTGAAAGTGAAACAACTTTTGTAAAGCTACCAAACCTCTTTAACTTCAGGGCATATTTAGAAAATGGTAAGATATTGATGACACATTGGGGTAAATGAATGAGGCTTCTAGAAAATGGAACCAGCAGTCACAGGCTAGGCCAGGCTCTAGCCGCCAGGCCTCACCAGCTGCCTGAGGGCTGAAGGGAATCAGTGTCTTGGTTCTAGGCCCCGTTCTAAACAGCTTAAAAAATAGTCGGGGAGAATAGAAATGTACCAGTATTTCTTAGTGTGTTTTTACATAATTACCACCTGATAGTGTCTAAAACAATAAGCTACACATTACCAAAGCAAACAGAGAAATATGCAATTAATTTTACATTAACCCAATGGTGAAGCTAGTCCAAAAGTTTCAAAATGAGACAGGAGAAAGGAAGCCAGCCATGATAGATGAAAACAAATTAAGACCTAGTGCTTTCTGAGTTTAAACACTCCACCAGCAAAAGTCAAACAGTAAAAATGACAATTAAAAAGCACATTTTTATTAGGTGATGTCTGACCACACAGAATGCTGGGAACTGGCTTTATTTATTTAGTCCACCCGAAACAGCAGGATAATACATGCATGGTTGCACATTTTGGGTGGTGGCACATCAGTTCCTGCCTCCAAGGCTAGTTGAAAGAGAACATTCTGTGCATTTTGCATGATTAGTAAATTGGAGTGGACACCAGGACACATAAGTATCACTCTTAGACCCAGACAAGAGGGGCCCTGACCTGGGACGCATAATTTAGACGGTTCTGCTCTGGCTTGCCACATGAGGCATCCCTGCTTATGGGGCGGGGGATCCATGGGACCAAACGACTGTGCCCATCTGGAATCCAGCAGTCCCCTCCCCACCTTGACCAATGGCTTCCTGCCACTTTTGAGGGCTTCTGCAGACCTCATCCCCAAGTCCCTCTTTGGGGGAGTAAATGGCACCACTGGTGGGAAAACCCCTGGCCATAGGGTAACCAAGTCCCTCAGAGTCGAGGACAGGGCCAGGGTGGGTGGGAGAATTGGGCAAGTGTCAGGGCCCAGCTCTCCCTATGCCACTGTATTCCAACGAGGAGGTCTGGGGAGTCTGAAAATTCTAAATTCCAGCCTGGCCCTCTAGGTCATTATAAAGGTACATTTGTCAAGGTATGCCATTTATCTGATTGTCCACTTATAACTTTTAAATACTTAGACATAAGGTATGTGGATCTCCTTTGTATTCTTACCATGGACCCACAAATGCTTGTGGTGGACCCAGGACACACAGGAGTCTGACAGAAAGCACAACAGGACAAGGACATAGAAATTCTGAGTCCCATCTCCTCTTATTCCAGGACTAGGAAGTCCGTGGCATAAATTTGGCCTGTGGGTGCTGTGTGTACTACCAACTCCATGTCTTTCTGTTCTCTTTCTTTTTTTTTTTTTTACTTTCTTCCTCGTGATCCAATGTGTCCCTTGCACAAACTGGAAGATCAGCCAGTGTCCACCTTGGGCACCACATAGGTGATCACCAATAGGTACATGAAGATAAAACACAGTCACTCAGAATTAGAAAAATATGAATTACTTACCCAGCAACACATCCCCCCATGGGCATAAATGCCTAGCTCTGTGTCACATTCAAAACCAGCCCATGCATTGTTCTAGTTCTCTTTTCCTAAAGCTGGCCATTCCTAGCCTTTTGGAGTAGTTTGCTTAATGTTTTATTTTAATGGATTATCAATGCTTTTGTTTGCTTTCAGATCATATCTGCTACCTCAGTCCATATTAATATCTCCTTTAAATAGAAATTAAGCCAAAATCAGTGTTAAAAGTTCTTCACCTTAACATAGCTTTCATTGTAGAGTGTCTGGAAGAAATTCCCATTCCTATCCTTCTTATATTAATGCGTTTTTGTAGCTTAAGTTAGAAATGAAGGTAAATCACTCAAAGTAGACTTTGAGTGTAGTTTGTACCAGAGGTGCTAATTATTGATTTCATTAACCTTTAGACTCTAGGATTCAGGAATTTACACAAACTTAAAGGAGAAAATATTCTAGTTGCCTTCATCTGCCTAATAACTGTAAAAATTTTCTTGACAGGCTGACTTTGGGCATGCTTATTAACAAGGAGGTATTGAACACCAAAGTCAGGTGATATTGTCTGATTTTCTCTTTAGAAAAAGAGAGGAAAGACATTGCCTTGAGGAAAGGTCTAGAGATCTGAATACAGAAAATGTGAATTTGAATCCCAGCAGTGCCTCTCATTAGCTGCACAACTTTGAGTAGGTTACTTACTGTCTCTGAATCTTAGTTTCCTCAATTGCCAAGCAGAAGTAGCATCTATGGGTGGGATTGCTGGTTGTCTCAAAAGAGACTATGTATGATAAAATTTTTTGTAAACTAAAAATCACTGTAAAAATATTAGTTATTATTAAATGCCCGTTACAAGGCTGTTTGCTTTCAAATCTCTGTAAGAAGAGGATAGGGAAGAAGTTTCAGAAAAAATAGAGAAAAATATATGGGAAAAATGATACAGACTAAACCAGAAACCACTTTAAGTATTTAATTTCTACCTGTTAGACTGTGTTTGCAGTGGGTGCTGAATAAATAGTATTGACCATAAACAAAACTGATTTTTTTTTTGTTTATTGACCATAAACAAAACTGAATTTTTAATTTTTTTATTGAAGTATAGTTGATTTACAATGTTATGTTAGTTTCTGGTGTACAGCAAAGTGATTCATATATATATGTATTCTTTTTCATATTTTTTTCCATTATGGTTTATTACAAGATTTTGAATATAGTTCCCTGTGGTATACAGTAGGACCTTGTTGTTTATCTATTTTATATATAGTAGTTTGTATCTGCTAATCCCAAATGCCTAATTAATCCCTCCCCCACCCCCTTTCCCCTTTGGTAACCATAAGCTTGTTTTCTATGTCTGTGAGTATTTCTGTTTTGTATATAAGTTCATTTGTATCATATCTTAGATTCCACATGTAACTGATATCATATGGTTTTTGTCCTTGTCTGATTTACTTCACTTGGTATGATCATCCATCCATGTTGCCGCAAATGGCATTATTTCATTCTTTTTTATGGCTGAGTAATATTCCATTGTATATATGTACCACATCTTCTTTATCCATTCATCTGTCAGTGGACATTTAGGTTGCTTCCATGTCTTGGCTATTGTAAATAGTGCTGCAGTGAACACTGGGGTGTCTGTACCTTTTCAGTTATGGTTTTCTCCCGATATATGCCCAGGAGTGGGATTGCTGGATAAAACTGAATTCTTCATGAAATTTCCCTCAAGAGTAAGATGAAATTAAACAAAAACATTAATTTTATTTTTAGGACCCAGAAATTTGGTCATCATTTCTAGATAAATGAAAATGCCAGCTTCCCCTAAAATATTTCTATATCCTATTAAATGAGCAAACAAAAACCTTAGTAACTATTGCCCCACACAGAAATGGAAGCTCCAACACAACAGAGATTTTTGTCTATTTTATTCACTGACGGATCCCCTGTGTCTAACCCAGTGCCTGGCACAGAGCAAGTGCTCAATATATATTTGTTAAATAAAATGAATTAATATGTATATCTAAATCAGTGCTGCAATGTGGGAGCTAGTTTCCACAGATAATTTACTTTTAGGACAATCACTGAGGCCCATGCTTACCATTCCAATGAGAAAAAGTCTTTTGTTAGCATCAGACCCTGTGCCTCAATGATTAAGGTTTTTACATGAAAATTGTGAGTGAAGCTGGCCTCTCTCCGTAAAAGGTAAGGCTCTGGAACTCACACAGGCTTTTTGCCTTTGAATGTATGGTCTTCTACAGTCAGGAGGAGAGTTGTAAAAACAAGTGTTTCTTGTTTTAAAAATTAACTTGCATGCAGCTTAATTGTTTTAAAAGGCTCTTTTATATGTGTTATCCTTGATTAGCTCAACAACACACTGAGGCAGGCAAATGATAGTCTCTATTTAGTGCAAAATGAGACCTAAAGAAGGGAAGTGATTAGACTAGCAAGGTGGGTGTGGGAGATAAAAATAGAAGTTGGGTCCCTTGAGTCCTTGTCTAATGACCTACTTAACCCAGCATGATGTATGCATGCAGTCATAATTAATAGACTGCTCATTTGTTGTTTATCAACGCAAAGATGTTTAAAGGCAAAAAATGTAAACAATTGTTTGGACTAAGTTAAAGCACCTTCAGTTGAACATAAATGTTCCCAAAATGTTTTCAAAAGGCATTCTTTTTGTCTCTGCTTTCTGGGTAGTTGCTTTGTCTTCGTTTTATCCTGCATAGCTGAACAGTCTTTGTTGCTGGTTCCATAAAGCTAAGTGCTCATTACCACCTATTTTCATTGTTTTAAAGTGTTCTTTGACTTCTTGTTGTTTTGTGATTTAAGGATTAATCTCATTTTAAATAACTTCTGTTACTGTACCCTAAGCAAATTATGGTAGAGATAAATGCACAAAAATTAAAGTCCGTGAACCCAAAGTAAAAAGGTTATGGGATCTTATTTGTGAAGGAGCTTAATTTTAAAAGCTTGCCCCCTGCTGGAGTAGCGTTGACATAACAACTGGAAATAAAATTGGGAGGAACTGTGCAGTTACGTTGAAGGCCCAATCTGACTGACACCCATGAGACTTCAGTTATCTTTTAAAGACCCTAAAATTACAGGTCTTGCTGCCTGTTCGGATTAACTTCAATCACATACTCAGTCCAGAAAATTCAGAGTTCAGGAATAAGATAAGACCACACTACTGAGTTCTCTCTATATATAAAATTCTATCTTAGACTAAGGGATTTTCTCTCATAAATTATTTATGAGAACACTTTAGAAGCAAATTTTAAAAATTACCTCTTGAAATTTTAAAATAAAAACTCAGAGACAAACACAGTAGCAGAAATAGAGAAAACTATCTCTTTTTACCCTGCCTTCTGTAGCTGACAAACTCCTATTCACAGGACCCAGCTCAAATGGCTTCTTTCCTTTAAGCTTAATCATACTCCCTTAAAGACGATTAGCTATTTTCTGTGCTACTGTAAATAAGTTTTGCGTTTATCATACTATATTGAAATCATCGATATATTTTTCTCCCCCAAAGCTCCAGAGACATCAAATGAGAACTACAAAAACATGTAAAATGTTCTCCTTTTTTTTTTCTTTTTTTTCTTTGGCTGCACCAGGCAGCTTGTGGAATCTTAGTTCCCTGACCAGGGATTAAACCTGGGTCCTGGCAGTGAAAGTGCTGAGTCCTAACCACCAGACAGCCAGGGAGTCCCCAAAATGTTCTCCTTAAAAATGAATTTCACATGGTATTTTAGAGAATCATAGATTATTAGAACTAAAAGGTATCTGAGAGATTATTCGTTCAAATATACCCCTTCCCCAAGCTTTCTCCCCCCACCAACTTCCATTATATAGATGAAGAAACAGAGCCTATCTAAATAAGATAATGATACAAGTTCTCTCATCCAGGAATTATTAAAGTAAAGCTATCATCCCTATCTTTTTTTTCAATTTTTTTATTGACCTATACTTGATTTACAGTGTTATGCTAATTTCTGTTATACAGCTAAGTGACTCAGTTATACTCAGAATATATACATTCTTTTTTAATATTCTTTTCCATTATGGTTTATCCCAGGAGATTGGATACAGTTCCCTGTGCTATACAGTAAGACCTTGTTGTTTATCCATTCTAAATGTAATAGTTTGCATCTGCTAACCCCAAACTCCTAGTCCATCCCTCTCCCTTCCCCCCTCCCCCTTGGCAACCACAAGTCTGTTCTCTATGTCTGTGAGTCTATTTTTGTCTTGTAGATAGGTTCATTTGTGCCATATTTTAGATTCCACATATAAGTGATATCATATGGTATTTGTCTTTCTCTCTCTCTTTTTTTAATCATTTATTTTTGGCTGCATTGGGTCTTTGTTGCTGAGCACAGGCTTTCTCTAGTTGCGGTGAGTGCTGGCTACTCTTTGTTGCAGTGCATGGGCTTTACATTGTGGTGGCTTCTCTTACGGAGCACAGGCTCTAGGCGTGTGGGCTTCAGTAGTTGTGGCACGTGGGCTCAGTAGTTGTGGCTCGCGGGCTCAGTAGTTGTGGCTCGCAGGCTCTAGAGCGCCAGCTCAATAGTTGTGGCACATGGGCTTAGTTGCTTCGCGGCATGTGGGATCTTCCCGGACCAGGGCTCAAACTCATGTCCCTTGCACTAGCAGGCGGATTCTTAACCACTGCGCCACCAGGGAAGTCCTGTCTCTCTTTTTGTGACTTACTTCACTTACCATGATAATCTCTAGTTACATCCATGTTGCTGCAAATGGCATTATTTTTTTCTTTTTTATGGCTGAGTAGTATTCCATTGTATATATGTACCACATCTTCTTTATCCATTCACCTGTCAGTGGACATTTAGGTTGTTTCCATGTCTTTGCTATTGTGAATAGTGCTGCTATGAACATACGGATGCATGTATCTTTTTGAATTACAGTTTTGTCTGGGTATATGCCCAGGAGTGGGATTGCTGGATCATATGGTAGTTCTATTTTTAGTTTTCTGAGGAACATCCATACTGTTTTCCATAGTGGCTGCACCAACTTACATTCCCACCAACAGTGTAGGAGGGTTCCCTCTTCTCCACACCCTCTACGGCATTTGTTATTTGTAGACTTTTTTTTTTTTTTTTTTTTTTCCTTTTTGCGGTATGCGGGCCTCTCACTGTTGTGGCCTCCCCCGTCGCGGAGCACAGGCTCCGGACGCGCAGGCTCCGGACGCGCAGGCTCAGCGGCCATGGCTCACGGGCCCAGCCGCTCCGCGGCATATGGGATCCTCCCAGACCGGGGCACGAACCCGTATCCCCTGCATCGGCAGGCGGACTCTCAACCACTTGCGCCACCAGGGAGGCCCTGTAGACTTTTTTAATGATGGCCCTTCTGACCAGTGTGAGGTGATACCTCACTGTAGTTTTGATTTACATTTCTCTAATAATTAGTGATGTTGAGCATCTTTTCATATGCCTACTGGCCATCTGTATGTCTTCTTTGGAGAAATGTCTATTAAGGTCTTCTGCCCATTTTTTGATTGGGTTGTTTAGTTTTTTTGTTGTTGTTGAGTTGTATGAGCTGTTTATGTATTTTGGAGATTAAGCCCTTGTCTGTTGCATCATTTGCAAATATTTTCCCCCATTCCATAGGTTGTCTTTTTTTTTTTTTTTAATGGTTTCCTTTGCTGTGCAAAAGCTTATAAGTTTGATTAGGTCCCATTTGTTTATTTTTGTTTTTATTTCTATTGCCTTGGGAGACAGACCTATGAAAACATTGGTACGATTTATGTCAGAGAATGTTTTGCCTGTGATCTCTGATAGGAATTTTATGGCGCCATGTCTTATGTTTAAGTCTTTAAGCCATTTTGAGTTTATTTTTGTGTATGGTGTGAGGGTGTGTCCTAACTTCATTGATTTATGTGCAGCTGTCCGACTTTACTAGCACCACTTGCTGAAGATACTTTTTTCCCATTTTATATTCTTGCCTCCATTATCCCTGTCTTTTGATTCCAGTATTACCATCTCCTTTCCACACGGTGATCCTGCAATAATATATCCTGCCAAACTCTTAGAGGTGCTAATTTTGTATCCTTTAATTTCCTAAAATCATGTGCAAAATTTGTGTGCATGTATTTTAGGGCCTGCCTCTATGAGGTATGCCTTCCCTGTCTAAACATTCATTCACTTACACATGCATGCATTCATTCAACACATATTTATCAAAGGCACTATGTGCAATGCTCAGAAAAATACAAACTGAAACCAGCAACATATAAAAAGGATTATACACCATGACTAATTGTGATTTTTTCCCCCAGGAATGCAACATTGATGTAACATCTGAAAATCAATCTTGTAATATACCATATTGATATAATAAAGGACAAAAATCACACAATCATCTCAATAGATACAGAAAAAGTATTTGACAAAATTCAACACCACTTCATGATAAGAACACTCCACAGACTAGAAATACAAGGGAACTCCTAAACCTGATAAAAGGCATCTGTGAAAAGCTTACAGTTAACATCACACTCAATGGGGAAAGAGTAGATGTTTTCCTCCTAAGATCAGGAACATGACAATGCTGTCCTGTATCACCAATTTTTTAACATTGTACTTGCAGTTCTAGCCAAGAGAAAGAAATAAAGGGCATCTAGTTTGGAAAGGAAAAAATAAAACTATCTCAATTTGCAAAAGAAATGATCTTTTATATTAAAAATCATGAGTAATAGACACACACACAAAACTATTAGACCTAATCAACAAGTTCATCAAGGTTGCAGGATATGAGATCCATATGCAAAATGCAGTTGTATTCCTAAATATTAGCAATGAACAATATGAAAAAAATAACTTCATTTACAATAGGACCAAAAAGAGTAAAATATATAGGGATAAATTTAACCAAAAAGTTGCAAGACTTGTACACTGAAAACTACAAAATATTGTTGAGAGGAATTAAAGTATTAATAGGTCCCAATAAATGGAAATAAATGTAAACATATCCCATGTTCTTAGATTGGAAGACTTACTGTTAAGATGGCAATGCTTTCCAAACTGATCTACAGATTCAATGCAATCCCCATCAAAATCCTAGCTGCATTTTTTGCAGAAATTGATGAACTGATCCTAAAATTTGTATGGAAATTAGGGGACCCAGTATAGGCAAAACAGTATTGAAAAAGGACAATTTATAGTTTTAGCACTTTCATTTCAGTCTAGGATCCAATTTGAGTTAATTGTTGTATGTTGTGTAAGTTAAGGGGTTCAACTTCATTCTTTTACATGTGGTTTTCCACTTGCATGGGCCTGAGAATTCGCTGAGAGTTGATGAAGATTTTATCAACTCAGGTTACATATAATATCTCAAAGTTAAATCAAGTTCAGTATTCGAATTTATACTTTGAACTAGATATTCTAATTTCTGAATCAAGAGTAGGTTTGGCTTCTGAATGACAGTGGGTCTAATTGTTGCTTAAGAGTGAGCTGTGAAGGCATGGTCCTGGCAGGAACTAGGGACAATCACCCCCATGGAATAATCTTGCAGGAATGCAGGCGAGTTAAATAAAGTTGTGTTTTGATTGTGCCATGACCCAGGCTTGTTCAGCATACTGTTTACATATGTAGACACGTGTTGGAGAAGAAGTCTGTCTTAATGACGAAAGTGAAACATCGGAGTCTAAGGGCATGTGGTCGCCAGCCCTCAAGATGGCCCTCAGTGGTCCCACCTCTCTGTATTCATGCCCTTGTGTAGTCTTCTCACACATTGAATAGGGCTGATTTGTGTAACCAATAGGATATTGTAGAAATTATGGAGTGTGACTTCTGAAACTACGTCATAGGAGACATTGCAGCTTCTGCATTACTCTCTCTTGGATCCCTGGCTCTGAGGGAAACTTACTGCTGTATCATGAAGATACTCAAGCAGCTTATGAAGCTGTCCATGTGGTGAGGAACTGAGGCCTCCTGCCAACAACCATGTGAGTGAAAATCTTGGAAGCAGATTCTCTAACCAGTCAAGATGATGAAAGCCCAAGGAGACATTTTGAAGAGACCTGAACCAAAATCACCCAGCTAAGCTGCTCTTGGATTCCTGATCCGTAGAAAGTATGTGAGATAATAAATGTTTGTTATTGTTTTAGGCCATTAAACTTTTAACTAATTTGTTATGCAGCAGTAGCTAACTAATCCAGGATAAGGAAGGGCAACAGTTCTGAGTATAGGAGAGATACCTGAGAGCAGAGGGACTGGGTCCTGACCCTGCCACAGGGTGGATATTCATCAGTCCACATCTTGACAAACTGGTAATTTGACCTTACCTGGTGGGGCCTGTGGGGCCAGCCGTAAGCAGTAGTATTGGATGGAGACCCTGATGAGCTCAAGGCAAAAGAGAGAAGTAGATCACGTTTATTTCCAAAACTGTTTTGAGTCTTCTACTGCTTTATAGCTCCTCCAAGATCCCCATCCTGACATCTCAGCTTACTGTCTCCTGCTACAATCACTGCTTCTCCTTTCTTTAACTAGTTCTGTAAACTACTTCAAGTCAGCATATACTGAGGGTTTGCCATGTGCAAGGCCCGCAAAGATGAATAAACCCCTATCCTTCTCCTAACAGAAGAAGCCTGAGATTCTGCATTTTCAGGAAGCTCCCAGCTGCTGGTCCTGGGACCACACTCTGAGCACAAGGCTCTAAAGACTGTGCAGGCATAGGGATGGAAGATAGTGCAGCATGCCCAGCAAACGCTTGAACTCTCACCAGGGAGGATACTCACTGCCTGCAAATCCAACCACGTATACGGTTCTGGCTTAACTTACATCCGAGGTCTGTCACAGTCACCATGAATGAAACATGAGAAAGACTGTGATAGAAGTCAAAATGTTTACTTTTTTTCTTTCACAGCCCACCAAGATCTCCCTGCCCTAATCTTATAAGCTCCAACATGTTCTTCAACTTGACGAGCACACCTGATCGTATTGGAGTAAACGGGCTTGGGCACCCTCTAGAGGCCAATAGTAATAAAGGCAAAGAGAACAGATTGGTAATTGAAAGTGAAGAGGAAAGAGGGTGAAGTGGTAGAAAGGGCTTGTTAACTAACCCGCGGCGGGGGGGGGGGGGGGGGGGGGAGGGGTTGTCACATACTCTATAGGCTTCTAGAGCAGTAGTTCTCGAAGTGTGGCTTGGCGACCCTGAGGGGGTCCATGAAGTCAAAACTGTTTTCATAAAAATTTGCCTTTTTTACTCTCGTTCTTGTATGAGCATAGAGAGGAAATTTCCAGGGGCTGCATGACATACTGAAGTCTCAACAGATTGAATACAGAAGCAGATTTGAGAATCTTACTGTCTTCTATTAAGCTGGACATTAAAAAGATCTGCAAACATGTGCTACTCTTCTAATTTTTTTTATTTTTGAAAATACAGCTATTTTTCATAAAAATGTTATTTATGTTAACATATAATGGGCTTATTACTGCTGTTATTTTTAAGTAAATTAATACATAAAATTTTTATATTTTAATTTCTAACACAACAAATATCTACAGATAAAAATCCACATAAACAAGACACTTCAGGGGTCCCAGTAATGGTGAAGAATGATAAGGTTCTGAGGTTAAAAAGTTTGAGAATCAATGCTCTTAACCTTGGCTGCATATTGGAGTCAACCTAGGAACCTGGAAAAAATACTGATGCCTGGGTTCCATGCCCAGAGATCCTTATGTAATTGGTCTGGGGTACAGCCAAGGTATTGGGATTTCTAAACGCTTTCAGACAATTCTAATGAACAGACAGGGTTGAGAACCACTGCTCTAGGCTAAAGGCTTTTACTGGATGTCAAAACAAGCACAGCCATGGCCAAATAACGGGAAAGCAAATACAATTCCTGATAGTGAGTGGCGGGAGAAAAGCAACAAGCAATCTCTCCATCACATTATCCCCAAAAGTACATCAAGGCTACATCATGAAACATACCGCACATTCCATTTTGGTCTCTTGGATCACTTGCTTTGGAGAAGCCAGCTGCCATGCTGTGGGTATGCTCAAGCAGCCCTGTGGAGAGCCTCAACTGACATCTAATGGCAACCTTACGAAAGACTGCCAGCCAGAACAGCCCAGGCAAGCTGCTCCCAGCTTCCCTATCCACAGAAACTGGATGCTTTTCAGTGTTCCCAACAGGACTGAGCCCACACTGCTCATGATAGTAACCTTGATAATGCACCCTTATATTTGCTTTTCTCCCTTCCCTCTCACACTCACACTTCTAGTTCCTTCTGCTTCCTGGGTCACTTTTCAATAAACTTCTTATACCCATGTTCTTTTCTCAGGCTCTGTTTTTAGGGAAAACCCAAACGTACACAAACATCATGATGAGCTTGGCTTCTACAGATTCAAATTATGTTCTATTAAAAACATATTAAGCAAGGAGTTTAAATGTAGGAATGTAGGGAAGAAGTACTCTTCGCTCATAGAGCTGGGGTTTTTGGGTTTTGTTTTTATTTTTTCTAGTCAGAAAGAAAATAGATTCAGGAATTCCTGAAAATATGAACCTTCCCCCAAATTGATTTGCATGACTCAGAAGGCTTTGAGTTTGATTTCATTAGTGTTAGCAGTTTCCAGCCATGAGTCTTTCCCACCTGCAGAGCTGACGTTGAAATTTTGTTGGTGACAAAATTTCCCACAAGACTTTAAGGGCAGCTGCCCTGCCAACCAGGCTCTTGGCCAGCATTGTCTCACCAGCCTGCTTGCAATGAATTTTGACCAGGAACCAGAAATAATCAAACTTAAAAAAAAATAAATTTATTTAATTAATTTATTTATTTTTGGCTGCATTGTGTCTTCACTGCTGCATGCAGGCTTTCTCTACTTGTGGTGAGTGGGGGCTACTCTTCGTTGCGGGGCTTCTCATTGTGGTGGCTTCTCTTGTTGCAGAGCACGGGCTCTAGGTGTGCAGGCTTCAGTAGCTGTGGCTCACAGGCTCTAGAGCGCAGGCTCAGTAGTTGTGGCGCACAGGCTTAGTTGCTCCGCGGCATGTGGGATCTTCCCAGACCAGGGATCGAACCCATGTCCCCTGCATTGGCAGGTGGATTCTTAACCACTGTGCCACCAGGGAAGTCCCCAGAAATAATTAAACTTTTAGTGAAAAATTTCTAAAGAAAGACACTAACCATTTGTTGGCTCTTTTCTTAAGCCACTATAAAATATTCCTTTGACTCAGCCAAGTTATGGATATTCTCTTATATCCTTGGTACCCTAGGTTTGGCCTCTATAAAATATTCCTGAACATTAAGACTTCCAGCGAAAGCTGTCAGAAAATCATATTAAAATATCCATGTCTGCCCTATTTACAAGCCAGATCACACTGTATAGATGAACCAAATAGTTTCCAACAGGCTGGTACCAGAGATTGTATTCACTAAGGTAATTTGAAATTACTTGTTTGGAGTGTAGAATGTATTTTCCCATAGAAACAGCTATTCTTAGGGTGATCCACTAATTGAGGTTAGCTGAGGGCTTTTCCAGTTTTAGCACTGATAGTTCCACATCCTAGGAACACTCTCAGTCCTGGGAAACCAAGGCAACTGGTTACTTATTTCTGATGGTTATGATTCCAGATTAGTACACAGAAGCCTATTTAACCCTTGGTAGAGTTGAAATTTAGTCCTGATCTTAGAGGAGTTCTGAATAATGGATAAGATAAGGTAAGGTGCTATTGTGTGTCTGAAAATTTCAGGGCTGATCAAGGAAAAGCCAAGACCAGGAGATGGTAGTATTGGAAAATATGCTTGTTGGGCAGTTATAGGACAGGGCTACATGAGAGAGGACGTCCCTAACAGTAGAAGATCTTCCAGAGACAGTGGTGCAGGGCCACCACCCAGAAGGGGAAAGGACCAGGGAACTCTCGGGGAGAAGGGAATTGGAGAAGGGGCTATGTGTCTAGGCTGTGTCACTCAGCAGCAAGGCAGGGATCTCTGGGTCAGAGAGCTCTGAAGGGCAGCAGAGACCAAGACCGTTTGGAATCTTTTATAGCTGTGGGTTTTATCCTCTATGTGGTTAGCACTGTGTATGGTGCAGTTTCATGAGGTATGCAAAGCAGGCAGGTTCTAGATTGCAAAAATAGGCTTAGTTGGGCTACACACACACACACACACACACACACACACACACTTTTTAAAACTTATTTTATGTTTTCTTAACTATGTGACTTTTAAAACTTTTTTATTTTATATTGGAGTATAGTTGATTAACAATGTTCTGTTAGTTTCAGGTGTACAGCAAAGTGATTCAGTTATACGTATACATGTATCTATTCTTTTTCAAGTTCTTTTCCTATTTAGATTATTACAGAATCTTGAGCAGAGTTCCTTGTGCTATAGAGTAGGCCCTTGTTGGTTATCTGTTTTAAATATAGCAGTGTGTACATGTCAATCCCAACCTCCCAATCTATCCCCTGCACCTTTCCCCCTGGTAACCATAAGTTCGTTCCCTAAGTCTGTGAGTCTTTTTCTGTTTTGTAAAGTTCATCTGTATCATTTTTTAAAAATTCTGCGTATAAGTGATATATATGAAATTTGTCTTTCTCTGTCTGACTTACTTTACTTAGTCTGATAATCTCCAGGTCCATCCATGGTGCTGCAAATGGCATTATTTCATTCTTTTTAATGGCTGAGTAATATTCCATTGTATATATGTACCACACCTTCTTTATCTATTCATCTGTTGATGGAGACATTTAAGTTGCTTCCATGTCTTGGCTATTGTAAACAGCACTGCAGTGAACATTGGGGTGAATGTATCCTTTGGAACCATGGTTTTCTCCAGATATATGCCAGGAGTGGGATTGCTGAATCATATGGTAGTTCTATTTTTAGTTTTTTAAGGAACCTCCATACTGTTCCCCATAGTGGCTATACCAATTTAAATTCCCACCAACAGTGTAGGAGGGTTACCTTTTCTCCACACCCTCTCCAGCATTTATTGTTTGTAGACTTTTTGATGATGGCCTTTCTGACTGGTGTGAAGTGATATCTCATTGTAGTTTTTTTTTTTTTTTTTTCTTTTTGCTGTATGCGGGCCTCTCACTGTTGTGGCCTCTCCTGTTGCGGAGCACAGGCTCCGGATGCGCAGGCCCAGTGGCCACGGCTCACGGGCCCAGCCGCTCCGCGGCATATGGGATCCTCCCAGACCGGGGCACGAACCCGTATCCCCTGCATCGGCAGGCGGACTCTTAACCACTGCACCACCAGGGAGGCCCTCATTGTAGTTTTGATTTGCATTTCTCTAATAATTAGTGAGGTCGAGCATCTTTCATGGGCCTCTTGGCCATCTGTATATCTTGTTTGGGGAAAAGTCTATTTAGGTCTTCGGCCCATTTTTTGATTGGGTTGTTGGGTTTTTTTATATTGAGCCACATGAGCTGTTTGTAAATTTTGGAGATTAATCCCTTGTCAGTCGCTTCGTTTCCAAATATTTTCTCCCATTCTATGGGTTGTCTTTTCATTTTTTTATGATTTTCTTTGCTGTGCAAAAGCTTTTGAATTTAATTAGGTCCCATTTGTTTATTTTTGCTTTATTTCCATTACTGTAGGAGGTGGATTGGAAAAGATATTGCTGCGATTAATGTCAAAGTGTGTTCTGCCTATGTTTTCCTCTAAAAGTTTAATAGTATCTGGTCTTACATTTAGGTCTTCAATCCATTTTGAGCTTATTTTTGTGTATGACATTAAAAAATGTTCTAATTTCATTTTTTTAACATGTAGCTGTCCAGTTTTCCCAGCACCATTTATTGAAGAGACTATGTTTTCTCCATTGTATAGTCTTGCCTCCTTTGTCATAGAATAATTCACCATAGGTACGTGGGTTTATTTCTGGGCTTTCTGTCCTGTTCCACTGATCTAAATGTCTGTTTCTGTGCCAGTACCATACTGTTTTGATGACTGCAGCTTTGTAGTATAGTCTGAAGTCAGGGAGCCTGATTCCTCCAGGTCTGTTTTTCTTTCTCGGGATTGTTTTGGCTATTTGGAATCCTTTGTGTTTCCATACAAATTAAAAATTTTTCTGTTCTAGTTCTGTGAAAAATCTCATTGGTAATTTGATAGGGATTGTACTGAATCTGTGGATCACCTTGGGTAGCATAGTCATTTTGACACTATTGATTCTTCCAGTCCACGAACATGGTATATCTTTGTGTCTCTTTGTGTCATCTTCAATTTCTATCATCAGCATCTTAACAGTTTTCAGAGTACAGGTCTTTTGCCTCCTTAGGGAGGTTTATTCCTAAGTATTTTATTGGTTTTGATGTGATGGTAAATGGGATTGTTTCCTTAATTTCTCCTTCTGATCTTTTGTTGTTATTGTATAGAAATGCAACAGATTTTTGTGTATTAATTTTTATCCTGCAACTTTACTGAATTCATTGATGAGCTCTAATAGTTTTCTGGTAGCATCTTTACAATTTTTTATGTATAGTGTTATGTCATCTGCAAATAGTGCCAATTTTACTGCTTCATTTCCAATTTGAATTCCTTTTATTTATTTTTCTTCTCTGATTGCCATAGCTAGGACTTTCAAAACTATGTTGAATAAAAGTGGTGAGAGTGGACATCCTTGACTTGCTCCTGACCTTAGAGGAAATACTTTCAGCTTTCCGTATTGAGTATGATGCTAGCTGTAGGTTTGTCATCTATGACCTTTATTATGTTGAGTTTTGTTCCCTCTATGCCCACTTTCTGGAGAGATTTTATCATGAATGCATATTGAATTTGGTCAAAAGCTTTTTCTGCATCTATTAAGATGATAATATGGTTTTTATTCTTCAATTTGTTGACATGGTATATCACACTGATTGATTTGTGGATGTTGAAAAATACTTGCATCCCTGGGATAAATCCCACTTGATCATGATGTATGATCCTTCTAATGTATTGTTGGGTTTGGTTTGTGCAAATTTTTGTTGAGGATTTTTACGTCTATGTTCATCAGTGATATTAGCCTATAATTTTCTTTTTTTTGTGGTATCTTTGTCGGGTTTTGGTATCAAGGTGATTGTGGCTTAATAGAGTGGGTTCAGGAGTGGTCCTTTCTCTACAGTTTTTTGGAATAGTTTCAGAAGGATAGGTGTTAACTCCTCTCAAAATATTTGATAGAATTCACCTGTGAAGCCATCTGGTCTTGGACTTTTGTTTGTTGGGAGTTTTTAAATCACAGATTCAATTTCAGTGCTTGTGATTGGTCTGTTCATATTTTCTGTTTCTTTCTGGTTCAGACTTGGGAGACTGTACCTTTCTAAGAATTTGTCCATTTCTTCCAGGTTGTCCATTTTATTTGGGATATAGTTGCTTGTAGTAGTCTCTAATGATCCTTTGTATTTCTGTGGTGTCCATTATAACTTCTTCTTTTTCATTTCTAATTTTATTGATTTCAGCCCTCTCTTTTTCTTGATGACTCTGACTAAAGGTTTATCAATTTTGTTTAACTTTTCAAAGAACCAGCTTTTAGTTTCATTAATCTTTTCTCTTTTTCTCTTTTCTTCATCTCTATGTCATTTGTTGCTGCTCTGATCTTTATGATTTCTTTCCTTGTACTAACTTTGGGTTTTGTTTGTTCTTTTTCTAGTTGCTTTAGGTGTAAGCTAAGGTTTTTTTGTGTGTGTCTTCCTTCCTCCCTCCCTCCCTTCCTTCCTCCCTCCCTCCCTTCCTCCCTTCCTTCCTTCCTTCCTTCCTTCCACAGCTTTAATGGAGTATAATTGCTTTACATTTTTGTGTTAGTTTCTCCTGTATAACAAAGTGAATCAGCTATATGCATACGTATATTCCCAAATCCCCTCCCTCTTGCATCTCCCTCCCACCCTCCTTATCCCACCCCTCCAGGTGATTGCAAAGCACCGAGCTGATCTCCCTCTGCTATGCAGCTGCTTCCCACTAGCTATCTATTTTACATTTGGAAGTGTATAAATGTTAATGCTACTTTTTCACTTCATCCCAGCTTACCCTTCCCTGTCTCCATGTCCTCAAGTCCATTTTCTACGTCTACATCTTTATTCCTGTCCTGCCCCTAGGTTCATCAGAAACTTTTTTTTTTGATTCCATATATATGTGTTAACATACAGTATTTGTTTTTCTCTTTCTGACTAACTTCACTCTGTGTGACAGTCTCTAGGTCCATCCACCTCACTACAAACAACTCAATTTCATTTCTTTTTATGGCTGAGTAATATTCCATTGTATATATGTGCCACATCTTCTTTATCCATTCATGTCTTGATGGACACTTAGGTTGCTTCCATGTCCTGGCTATTGTAAATAGTGCTGAAGTGAACAGTTGAGGTACATGACTCTTTGAATTATGGTTTTTTCAGGGTTTATGCCCAGTAGTGGGATTGCTGGGTCATATGGTAGTACTATTTTTAGTTTTTTAAGGAAACTCCATACTGTTCTCCATAGTGGCTGTATCAATTTACATTTCCACCAACAGTGCAAGAGGGTTCCCTTTTCTCCACACCCTCTCCAGCATTTATTTTTTGTAGATTTTTTGATGATGGCCATTCTGACCGGTGTGAGGTGATACCTCATTGTAGTTTTGATTTGCATTTCTCTAATGATTAGTGATGTTGAGCATCTTTTTTTTTTTTGGTATCTATCTATCTATTTATTTATTTATTTATGGTTGCATTGGGTCTTCATTGCTACACGCGGGCTTTCTCTAGTTGTGGTGAGCGGGGGCTACTCTTCTTTGTGGTGCACGGGGCTTCTCATTGTGGTGGCTTCCCTTGTTGCAGAGCACGGGCTCTAGTTGCATGGACTTCAGTAGTTGTGGCACATGGGCTTCAGTAGTTGTGACTCGCAGGCTCTAGAACACAGGCTCAGTAGTTGTGGTGCACGGGATTAGTTGCTCCGCGGCATGTGGGATCTTCCCGGAGCAGGGCTCGAACCTGTGTCCCCTGCATTGGCAGGCATATTCTTAACCACTGCGCCACCAGTGAAGTCCCATGTTAAGCATCTTTTCATGTGTTTTTTGGCAATCTGTATATCTTCTTTGGAGAAATGTCTATTTAGGTCTTCTGCCCATTTTTGGATTGGGTTGTTTAGCTTTTTGATATTGAGCTGCATGAGCTACTTGTATATTTTGGAGATTAATCCTTTGTCAGCTGCTTCATTTGCAAATATTTTCTCCCATTCTGAGGGGTGTCTTTTTGTCTTGTTTATGGTTTCCTTTCCTGTGCAAAAGCTTTTAACTTTCATTAGGTCCCCCCCTTTTTTTTTTCAAATTCTATTTCTCGAGAAGGTGGGTGAGAAAGGATCTTGCTGTGATTTATGTCATAGAGTGTTCTGCCTATGTTTTCCTCCAAGAGTTTTATAGTGTCCGGCCTTACATTTAGGTCTTTAATCCATTTTGAGTTTATTTTTGTGTATGGTTAGGGAGTGTTCTAATTTCATTCTTTTACATGGAGCTGTCCAGTTTTCCCAGCACCACTTATTGAGGAGGCTGTCCTTACTTCATCGTATATTCTCCTTTATCTGAGATAAGGTGACCATATGTGTGTGGATTTACCTCTGGGATTTCTGTCCTGTTCCATTAATCTGTATTTCTGTTTTTGTGCCAGTACCATACTATCTTCATTACTGTAGCTTTGTAGTATAGTCTGAAGTCTGGGAGCCTGATTCCTCCAGCTCCGTTTTTCTTTCTCAAGATTGCTTTGGCTGTTCGGGGTCTCTTGTGTTTCCATACAAATTGTGAAATTTTTTGTTCTACTTCTGTGAAAAATGCCATTGGTTGTTGATAGGGATTGCATTGAATCTGTAGATTGCTTTGGGTAGTATAATCAGTTTCACAATGTTGATTCTTCCAGTCCAAGAACATGGTATATCTGTCCATCTGTTTGTATCATCTTTAATTTTATTCATCAGTGTATTATAGTTTTCTGCCTACAGGTCTTTTGTCTCCCTAGGTAGGTTTATTCATAGGTATTTTATTCTTTTTGTTGCAATGGTAAATGGGAGTGTTTTCTTAATTTCTCTTTCAGACTTTTCCTCATTAGTGTATAAGGATGCAAGAGATTTCTGTGCATTAGTTTTGTATCCTGCTGCTTTACCAGATTCATTGATTAGCTCTAGTATTTTTCTGGTAGCATCTTTAGGATTCTCTATGTATAGTATCATGTCATCTGCAAACAGCTTTACTTCTTCTTTTCTGATTTGGATTCCTTTTATTTCTTTTTCTTCTCTGATTGCCGTGGCTAGGACTTCCAAAACTATGTTGAATAACAGTGGTGAGAGTGGGCACCCTTGTATTGTTCCTGATCATAGAGGAAATGGTTCCAGTTTTTCACCATTGAGAACAATGTTGGCTGTTGTTTGTCATATATGGCCTTCATTATGTTGAGGTCGGTTCCCTCTATGCCTACTTCTGGAGAGTTTTATCATAAATTGGTGTTGAATTTTGTCAGAAGCTTTTTCTGCATCTATTGAGATTATCATATGGTTTTTGTCCTTCAGTTTGTTAATATGGTGTATCACACTGCATATATTGAAGAATCCTTGCATTCCTGGGATAAACCCCACTTATTCATGGTGTATGATCCTTTTAATATGCTGTTGGATTCTGCTTGCTAGTATTTTGTTGAGGAGTTTTGCATCTATGCTCATCAGAGATATTGGCCTGTAGTTTTCTTTCTTTGTGACATCTTTCTCTGGTTTTGGTATCAGGGTGATGGTGACTTCTTAGAATGAGTTTGGGAGTGTTCATGACTCTGCTATATTTTGGAAGAGTTTGAGAGGGATAGGTTTTAGCTCTTCTCTAAATGTTTGATAGAATTCGCCTGTGAAGCCATCTGGTCCTGGGCTTTTTTTGTTGGAAGATTTTTTATCACAGTCTCAATTTCAAGTTTGTGATTGTTCATATTTTCTACTTTTTCCTGGTTCAGCCTTGGACAGTTGTACTTGTGTAAGAATTTGTCCATTTCTTCCAGGTTGTCCATTTTATTGGCATATAGTTGCTTGTAGTAATCTCTCATGATCCTTTGTATTTCTGCAGTGTCAGTTGTTACTTCTGCTTTTTCATTCTTAATTCTGTTGATTTGAGTCTTCTCCTTTTTTTTCTTGATGAGTCTGTCTAATGGTTTATCAATTTTGTTTATTTTCTCAAAGAACTGGCTTTTAGTTTTATTTATCTTTGCTATTGTTTGCTTCATTTCTTTTTCTTTTATTTCTGATCTCATCTTTATGATTTATTTTCTTCTGCTCTCTGCGTTTTTTTTGTTCCTCTTTCTCTAATTGCTTTAGGTTTAAGGTTAGGTTGTTTATTTGAGATGTTTCTTGTTTCTTAACGTAGGAATGTATTGCTATAAACTTCCCCCTTAGAACTGTTTTTGCTGCATCCCATAGGTTTTGGGTCGTCATGTTTTCACTGTCATTTGTTTCTAGGTATTTTTTGATTTCCTCTTTGATTTCTACAGTGATCTCTTGATTATTTAGTAGTGTATTGTTTAGCCTCCATGTGTTTGTATTTTTTACATTTTTTTTTCCTGTAATTGATATCTAGTCTCATAGTGTTCTGGTTGGAAAAGATACTTGATAACATTTCAGTTTTCTTAAATTTACCAAGACTTGATTTGTGACCCAAGATATAGTCTATCCTGGAGAATGTTCCATGAGCACTTGAGAAGAAAGTGTATTCTGTTGTTTTTGGATGGAATGTCCTATAAATATCAATTAAGTCCATCTTGTTTAATGTGTCATTTAAAGCTTGTTTTTCCTTATTTATTTTCATTTTGTTTGATCTGTTCATTGGTGAAAGTGGGGTGTTAAAGTCCCCTACTATGAGTGTGTTACTGTTGATTTCCCCTTTTATGGCTTTTAGCATTTGCCTTATGTATTGAGGTGCTCCTCTGTTGGGTGCATAAATATTTACAATTGTTATATCTTCTTCTTGGATTGATCCCTTGATCATTATGTAGTGTGCTTCTTTGTCTCTTGTAATGGTCTTTATTTTAAAGTCTCTTTTGTCTGATATGAGAATTGCTACTCCAGCTTTCTTTTGGTTTCATTTGCATGGAATATCTTTTTCTATCCCCTCACTTTCAGTCTGTACGTGTCCCTCGGTTTGAAGTGGGTCTCTTGTAGACAGCATATGTACGGGTCTTGTTTTTGGATCCATTCTGACAGTCTATGTCTTTTGGTTGGAACATTTAATCCATTTACATTTAAGATAATTATCGATATGTATGTTCCTGTTACCATTTTCTTCATTGTTTCGCGTTTGTTTTTGTAGGTTTTTTCCTTCTCTTGTGTTTCCTGCCTAGAGAAGTTCCTTTAGCATTTGTTTTAAAGCTTGTTTATTGGTGCTGAATTATCTTAACTTTTGCTTATCTGTAAAGGTTTTAATTTCTTCATCGAATCTGAATAGATCCTTGCTGGGTAGAGTAATCTTGGTTGTTGTTTTTTCTTTTTCATCATTTTAAATATGTGCTGCCACTCCCTTCTGGCTTGCAGAGTTTCTGCTAAAAGATCAGCTGTTAACCTTATGGGGATTCCATTGTATGTTATTTGTTGCTTTTCCCTTGCTGCTTTTAATATTTTTTCTTTGTATTTAATTTTTGATAGTTTGATTAATGTGTGTCTCGGTGTGTTTCTCTTTGGGTTTATCCTGTGTGGTACTCTCTGTGCTTCCTGGACTTGAATGACTCTCCTTTCCCATGTTAGGGAAGTTTTCAACTATAATCTCTTCAGGTATTTTCTCAGTCCCTTTCTTTTTCTCTTCTTCTGGGACCCCTATAATTCGAATGTTGGTGCATTTAATGTTGTCCCAGAGGTCTCTGAGACTGTCCTCAATTCTTTTCATTTTTTTTCTTCTGCTCTCTGACAGTTATTTCCACCATTTTATCTTCCAGGTCACTTATCCATTTTTCTGCCTCAGTTATTCTCTTATTGATTCCTTGTAGAGTATTTTTAATTTCAGTATTTGTGCTATTCATCACTGTTTGTTTGCTCTTTAATTCTTCTGGATCCTTGTTGAATGTTTCTTGTGTTTTCTCCATTCTGTTTCCGAGATTTTTGGATCATCTTTACTATCATTACTCTGAGTTCTTTTTCAGGTAGGTTGCGTACTTCGTCTTCATTTATTTGGTCTTGTAAGTTTTTACTTTACTCCTTCGTCTGTAAAGGTGGAGCTGTATTCCTGTCTTACTGGTTGTTTGGCTTGGGACGTCCAGCACTAGAGTTTGCAGGCAGCTGGATAGAGCTGGGTCTTGGGGCTGAGGTGAGGAACTCTGGGAGACTTTACTCTGATTGATATTCCCTGGTGTCTGAGGTTCTCTGTTAGTCTAGAGGTTTGGACTCAGAGCTCCCACCATAGGAGCTCGGGCCACACCTACGGCCTGGGAACCAGGATCCCGAAAGCCTTGTGGCACGGTAAAAAAAAAAAAAAAAAAAAGAAAAAAAATGAAAAAAGAAAGAAGTACAATATCAAAGAATAAAAAACAAAATAAAATTGGAAAGATAAAAAATATGTTAGGAAAAATAAAACTAATTGAGACAACTTCAACAAGGTAAAATAAAACCACAACAGAAAAAAGGAAAAGAAGTAGGGTGGGCCAAGACTAAAGGAGAGAACAATAACAAAGTATAAATAATAAAATAAAATTAGAAAAATAAAAGATTTATTAGGAATAATAAAAATATAAAAGAATCAACAACAATGAATCAACAAGGTAAAACAGAATCCCCATCTCAAAGAGGAAAAGAGAAAAAAAAACAAGCCTTGGCTATGTGAATGGAATTTAGGCAGGGGTGGAACTTAGGAGGTGTGGGGTGGGACCTAGGAAGGTTGGGGGTGACGTTTGAGCTTCGGGCGGGACCAAGGCGGGGTGACATTCAAGCATGGGGTGGGGCCTCTGCTTAGGACCTGCATGGAAGGGGAGAGGCAGCACATTGAAAGGAGGGCCTCTGGAGTGTGGAGTTCTGGAGTTTGGAGGTAGGGCCCTGAGTGAGGGTGTATGGGTGGGGTTTAGGTCCAGCTCATTGGAGGGGGTCTCCGAGTGTAGAGGTAGGGCCCTGGGTGTGGGGTAGGTGCGGGGCTTGGGCTCTGCATGGCAGGAGGGAGGCTCTGAGGGCAGAGAATTAGGCCCGGGAGCCCAGCAGGCTTCCCGGTGCCTAAGTGGACAGGGAAAGCACTGGCCCTGTTCCCTTCCATTCCTTTGTGCCACTCCCCCACCGTCTCTCCCATGGTCTCCCCCATCGCCGCTGGACCCCTAACCATGGGTGGGTCCCGCTGGGTGTAGGAATTCCTCCCTTCTCCAGTCCCAGAAGTCCGGCCTTTACTTTTGCTCCCCCTTCCCTCCTTCCCACTCCCTCAGGACCTGCACAGCTGGAGGGTGCCTAGGTGGGCAGAGGATCAGGCCCGGGATCTCAGCAGGTTCCTGGGTGCCCAAGTGGGCAGGGGAATCCTGGCCATGCTCCCTTTTGATCCTCTGCCCTCCCAGTGGATCCCCAAGTTACCCCTTCAGATGTGGGATCCCTTCCCATCCCCTAGCCACCCCTCAGGGTCGCCAGTCCCATCCTGCCTCCACTTCTCTTCCCCATTCACTCTCCCCACACCCCACGTCCTACCCGGTGACTAGGGGTTCCTTCCATCCCCTTAGGTGTCCGTGGTCCCCCACAGGTGCCTGGTAGGTGCTCTAGTTGTGAGGAGGCGCGAATTGTGCATCCTCCTAGTATGCCATCTTGACTCTGCCCTCCTTGGTAAGGTTTTTTTGAGATTTTTCTTGTTTTCTGAGGTAAGATTGTGTCACTATAAACTTCTGTCTTAGAACTGCTTTTGCTGCATCCCATAGATTTAGGATCATTGTGCTTTCATTTTCATTTGTCTCTAGGTATTTTTTGACTTTCTCTTTGATTTTTTTCATTGATCCATTGGTTGCTTAGTAGCATACTGTTTAGCCTCCAAATGTTTTTTTTTTTTTACAGTTTTTTTTTCTTGTAGTTGATTTCGAATCTTATAGCTTTGTGTCAGAAAAGATGCTTGATATAATTTCAGTTTTCTTAAATTTACTGAGCTTTGCTTTGTGGCCCAGGATATGATCTGTCCTGGAGAATGTTCCATGTGCACTTGAAAAGAATGTGTATTCTGCTGCTTTTGGATGGAATGCTCTATAAATATCAAGTAAGTTCATGTGGTCTAATGTGTCATTTAAGGCCTCTGTTTCCTTATTGATTTTCTGCCTGGACGATCTGTCCATTGATGAAAGTGGGGTGTTAAAGTCCCCCACTATTATTGTGTTACTGTCAGTTTCTCCTTTTATGGCTGTTAGCATTTGCCTTATATTGGGTGCATATATGTGTACAATTGCTATATCTTCTTATTGGATTGCTCCCTTCATCATTATGTAGTGTCCTTCTTTGTCTCTTGTAACCGTCTTTATTTTGAAGTCTATTTTGTCTGATATGAGTATTGCTACTCTAGCTTTCTTTTGATTTCCATTTGCATGGAATATCTTTTTCCATCCTCTCACTTTCAGTCTGTATGTGTCCCTAGATCTGAAGTGGGTCTCTTGTAGACAGCATATATATATGGGTCTCGTTTTTGTGTCCGTTCAGCCAATCTGTGTCTTTGTTGGAGCATTTAATCCATTTATGTTTAAGGTAATTATTGTTGTGTATGTTCTTATTGCCATTTTGTTAATTGTTTAAGATTTGTTTTTGTAGGTCTTTTTTCTTTCCTTCCTCATTTTTTGTTTTCTCTTGTGATTTGATGTCTAACTTTTCAAAGCTTTTGATTTCTCTGTTGAATATAAATGAGAGCCTTGCTGGGTAGAGTATTCTTGGTTGTAGGTTATTCCCTTTCATCACTTTAAATATATCATACCACTCCCTGCTGGCCTGCAGAGTTTCTGCTGAGACATCAGCTAATAACCTTATGGGAATTCCTTTATATGTTATTTATAGCTTTTCCCTTGTTGCTTTGAATATTTTCTCTTTGTCTTTAATTCTTTTCAGTTTTATTACTATGTGTCTAGGCATGTTCCTCCTTGGGTTTATCCTGACTGGGACTCTCTGTGCTTCCTGGACTTGGGTGACTGTTTCCTTTCTCATGTTAGGGAAGTTGTCAGCTATTATCTCTTCAAATCTTTTCTCAGGTCCTTTCCCTCTCTCTTCTCCTTCTGGGACCCCTGTAATGTGAATGTTGGTGCATTTAATGTTGTCCCAGAGGTCTCTTAGGCTGTCCTCATTTCTTTTCATTCTTCTTTTTTATTCTGTTCCATGGCAGTGATTTCCACCATGCTGTCTTCCAGCTCACTTATCCATTCTTCTGCCTCAGTTATTCTGCTATTGATTCCTTCTAGTGTATTTTTCATTTCAGTTATTGTATTGTTCATCTCTGTTTTTTCTTTAGTTCTTCTAAGTCTTTGTTAAACATTTCTTCTATCTTCTCAATCTGTGCCTCCATTCTTTTTTCTGAGGTCTTGGATCATCTTTACTATCATTACTCTGAATTCTTTTTCAGGTAGATTGCCTGTCTTCACTTCACTTAGTTGTTCTTCTGGGGTTTCATCTTGTTCCTTCATTGGGGACATATTCCTTTGCTGTCTCATTTTGTCTGACTTTCTGTGGTTGCAGTTTCCATTCCACAGGCTGTAGAGTTGTAGTTCTTCTTCCTTCTTCTCTCTGCTCCCTGGTGGACGAGGCTGTCTAAGAAACTTGTGCAGGCTTCCTGGTGGGAGGGACTGGCGTCTGCCCACTGGTGGGTGGAGCTGGGTTTTGTCCCTCTGGTGGGCAGGGCAGTGACAAGGATTGTGTTTACCAGGCCACTGTGTGCTCAGGAAGACTTTAAGCAGCCTGTCTGCTGATGCATGGGGCTGTGTTCCTGCCTTGTGGTTGTTTGGCCTGAAGCATCCCAGCACTGGAGCCTATAGGCTGTTGGGTGGGGCCAGGTCTTGATGAGAAGATGGTGGCCTCCAGGAGGGCTCATGCCAATGAGCACTCCCCAGAACTACCGCTGCCAGTGCCTTTGTCCCTGCAGTAAGCCACAGCTGCCCCCCACCTCCACAGGAGACCCTCCAATACTAGCAGATAGGTCTGGCCCAGGTTCTTATGAGGTCACTGCTTTTTCCCCTGGGTCCTGGTGTACACAAGACCTTGTGTGTGCCCTTTAAGAGTAGAATCTCTGTTTCCCCCAGTCCTGTGGAATTCCTGTAATCAAAACCTGCTGGCTTTCAAAGTCTGATTCTGTGGGGGCTTCTCCTCCTGTTCCAGACTCCCCGGGCTGGGGAGCCTGCCACAGGGCTCAGAACATTCACTCCTGTGGGAGAACTTCTGTGGTATAATTACTTACCAGTTTGTGGATTGCCCACCTGAGGGGTGTGGGATTTGATTTTGTTGCATTGCGCCCCTCCAACTATCTCATCATGGCTTCTTCTTTGTCTCTGGTTGTAGGGTGTCTTTTTTGGTAGGTTCCAGCATTTTTTTAAATCAATGTTTGTTCAGCAGTTAATTGTGATTTTGGTGTTTTTGTAAGAAAAGTTGAGCTCACGTCCTTCTACACTGCCATCTTGTCTCCATTCTTAGTTGGGCTATATTTAAAGCAATTGGATGTGTAAATGTTTGAGTTTGGTGCTGGTGGGCTTTGGGCTAATAGTCCTAAACTGCTGTGAAGAAGTAAACACAGGGCCAATGTGCAGAGCTCACCTTTAGCCCATTTGTATAACACATGCATTCAGATTTCTAACAATGGGTATCAGAACACACATCACTCCTGCTGCAGCTCTGACAGTGAGAACAAGGACCGTCCTGGGCAAATGACCTTCTGCCTCTGCCTCCTCCCATTTTTGTTTATCCTTCTTCAAACACTAGTGAGGAGTGTCTCTCGTGACCTGGGAAGAAAGATCTAACATAAAATGGAAGGAAATGATAGTGATTTTGGTGGGGGGGGACATAAAACTACTGGTGGATCAGGAGTTCTGAGGCTTAGGCAGAAAGCAGGAACTGAGGCAGGGCTTTTGATATGAGGAATAAAAATATTGCTCTGGGAGATAAGAACTTTAGTGGGACTTGTAGTCAGAACTTGCCTGTACCGTAGAAATAAATATTGTAGGCAGTTTTTACTTTATCCAGACTGTCCCCACATCTAACTCCCATTTTTATTTGCAAGAATCCTTCATTCGGTGTGGTGTACCCCAACCTCACTGAGGAAACTCAGGATGAAGTCTTCCTACTTATGCCCCTTGGAGAGGTAGGGGCACATGACCCAAGCTGGCCCATCAAATGCCCAGGAACAAAGTAGAAGGGCAGTTAGCATCATTCACCTTGGTGGTGTTCCACAATGGCAAAAGCACCCAGTAGTGTTCAGCATTGGCATTGTCCACTGAAAGTGGTGTCAGCAGGGCCCTGAACAGACTGCTCCTATTTGATTGTGATTCCAGCAAGTCAGACTCACATAGGACAGTGCCTGATTTCTAAGCCTGATTCTTCAGCCTCCACGATGATTTTTTAAGCAGCCATTCTTAAATTAGCCCAGGTCAGTTTCTGTTGCTCACAACAAAGAATCCTGATCGATACAAATGTCATAGTCTCTTTTTGATCCAGAAGTTGTAAATGTCTACATCTCTAGGCAAACCCACATCTGTCCTCAAAGTCTTAAAACACAGATCAGGTACATTTTCTTTTTTCCCTTAAAGACAAATCCTTTCCGAGATTATCAAGCCTCGAAATGTATTGAGCAGTTTCCATTACAATAAGTAAATAGTATACAGTTGTCCCTTGTATCTAAAGGTATTGGTTCCATGACCCCCACAGATGCCAAAACTCATGGATGCTCAAGTCGCTTATATAAAATGGCTAGTACATTTGGCCCCCTGTATCCCTGGGGTTCCACATCCTCAGATACAAAGGGCTGACTATATGTATCAAAGTCTTCTCTTCATGGCTGGAAAAAAAATATGAATTAGCAAATGTGAAAACATTTTTATTGAACTGAGGGTACAGTAATCTTAGGAAAGTGAAGTAGTTGACATTGTTTTCAGTTATTGTCACAACAGATGCCTGTGAAATTCTTATAATTAGACTGAGTAACACTGTTAATGACACTTGAGATATGTACAAAGCTAGTCATACACTTTAAAATTCACAGAGACAAATCAACTTAATATGCTTTATTCACTTTTTGGGTTGAGCATTGGATTATATCCCAATTGAATAAAACATCTGATGTGCTCTGATTTGCATTTTTGCCCACAACATACTTTCCAATTCTACCTCATTCACATAACTATTTAGTTTTGTGTCAATTGTTTCTTAGACAGGAGGACATTAGTTACATTCATTATCAGCTGAATAATTTGACCCAAAGGGTAATAATGAATCATGCTCAACTTAGACAATTGAAATATCAGAATTTTTAACTGTGGCCTACTTAGCTTGGGCAAAAGACCCTTGGTCGTAGTTATTCTAATTGTTCCTTCCTTTCAGGGAACACAGTATAAGACACATTGGGAAGTGTCACTCTGCGTTCTCTCTATTAAATTAGTATGTATGGAGGATTATGTATATCTGATTTAGTAATAGAATATGGATTTGTGTATGATCTCTAATGAACAGCTTATATGTGATCATAAAAACAAAAATCTACAGAAACATGTGTCAGTGATAAGCCAAAGAGAGGCCTTGAAATTTTGGATCAGTTTGAAGCCCAAATCAGGGTGTTCACTGCTGCCTACCAGCAATTCAAACAATACAGAAGCATATAAAGTAAAATTCAGTAACCAACCTGTCTGCCCTCCGATCTTCCTTCCTTGAAGTAAGCAAATATTCACAACATGTGTGTGTGTGTGTCTCTCTCTATATATATATACACATATATGTATATATGTATATATACATAAGCTGTGGGTCTGAGGAAAGCATGTGGGAAGCAGCCCAGGCTGGGATGTAGATCTGCACTGTCTGGGACTGCTAGCCACATCACCACAGCCTGAGTCAAGAGCTGGAGAAAATAATTGGTCCCAACTGTGGGGAGAGTTGTGCCCCACAGGCGTCTAGCTCTGGAAAGAAATTCCTCTAGTGAGGAACTGGGGAACCCTCCCTCTTAGAATGTCTCTCCAGTGCCCTCTACCGATGAAGCTTAATATTATGTCAGCTGCCAAAGGAAGAATGTTTAAAGGGCCAGTTGCATTCTTATAGATCAGGCAACAAAAGATGAATTTAAGGTTGACAGGCAACAAATTGATAACTGCCATGACACTGTACGTATTACCCTGCCTATTTGAGTTATCTGTTGGACTGTAAAAAAATATTCCCAGATAGAATGGCTTAAAAGAACCATCTTTTTATTTTCTCTCATGATTCTGAGGGTTAATGAGGCTCAGCTGGGGAGTTCTCCTATTCTGTGATGGCATCTGGGCTATGGTCATCTGGAGGCTCACCTGGGCTAGAACAGCCAAGGTGGTTTGCTTACATGTTTTTGGCATCTGGCAGAGATGACTGGAAGGCTCAACTGGGATGCTGGAAAAGCTAAGTCTCTCTCTCTTACTCTCTCCATGTAATCTTAGGACTTCTTTATCTCCATGTGCCCTCTCTGTGTGGTCATTCCAAATGGCTGCTTTAGCAGACTTCTTAAATTGTGGCACAGAGCTCCCAAAAAGCACAAAAGCAGAAGTTTCCAGGCTTCCATAAGGCTTATGCCCAGAACGAGCACACCATCACTTCTGCTGAATTTTGTTGATCAAAGTGAGTCAAAGGTCCAGCCCAGACGGTATATAAGAGTACTATACAAAGGCATGAATACAGGGAGGCATGGTTCATTAAGGTCCACCTTTGGAAACTAGCTTGGCCACCTTATTATTTTTTTTTTATAAATGAGATTAATATTGCCTGACTCTCAATTATCATCACTTTCGAAGCATCATCACCTAGTAACAAGGTTGTAAAGATGAAATAAGTCATGGGAAAATCTCTGGTGACTGCCTGCTCTGGATGAAAGGAAGCAGGCTCATCAGTTTGAAGATGGTATAAAACTGGTATGCATAGTAAATTCTGGATCCAAAGACTAAAAGGTTGAAAAGGTGTACTGACTCAAGCACCATGCAGTTCAGTAGGGGTTGAGGAAAAGTCCAGCAGCTGGATCTAAAACTCCAGTGGAAAAAAAAAAATTGATGATGAGAAGACATATGATGTAACAGAGCAGTTTGAAAGAGAATGAAAAGTGTAGGTAGATAATAAAGCTCAATATGCATGTATAGTGTCATGTGGTCAAATACCAAAAAGTGGTCAGCCCCCATGGATTAAAGTCCTGTATCTAAAAAACTTTTTTACAAAAAGTCCCCAAATATTAGTGGGATATTAATAGGTATCTTTTGGTGGAAAATGACTGGAAGGTGGTTCTGGAGCCCAATAATTTTGGAAACAATGTGTAAAACAAAGCTAGACAAAATTATTAGGCCACAGAATCACCTTTCAACCATGTTGAAGAACTCCTCAAAATCAATAGTGTGCTACTATAAATAGTGAATCTTCAGGGAAAGGGGGATATGGAAAAAGGATGCAATATTTCCCAAATTTTTTTGGCCATAGAAACTCTTTTTTTTTCATGAGACGTCTCCCAGAACCTATATTCTGGGGAACATACTTTGAGAAACATTGGTCCACAATTAAGGATTTGTATCTTTCTTTGCTGGCCACCCAAGTTTAAAAACTTACCTTTAATCCATGGCAACATATTTAAAGGGAGTAATGGACTATCTGGGTATTGTTCGGGGAGAAGAGGTCTTAATGATGAAAAGATGAAGAACAATGAGATATAAAGTACTGGGGATGCTTCATCTGGAGAAGAAAGTGCTTCAGTGGGACATAGTAGGTATCTTCAAATATGTGAAGACTGTCACATGCAGATGGAGTAGACTTGTTCTTGTAAGGGTTAACAGTGGGATGGGATAGGGTAAGAGGTTGTAAGATTTTGTCTCTTCAAGAAAGGATTTTCCAGTTTGGTGGTTCAAGAATGGAAAGAGCTTTGAGACATAGCCTTGAGCTCCCCATCACTCTCAGGACTTAAACAAAGTTGGGTATTCATTGTTGGAAATGTTAAAGAAGGGATTCAGGCATCAGCCATCTGGCCAGACAAGATCTTTATTTTTTTATTTTTTTTAAACATCTTTTGGGAGTATAATTGCTTTACAATGGTGTGTTAGTTTCTGCTTTATAACAAAGTGAATCACCTATACATATACATATATCCCCATATCTCCTCCCTCTTTGTCTCTCTCCCAGACTTCCTATCCCACCCCTCTAGCTGGTCACAAAGCAGCGAGCTGATCTCCCTGTGCTATGCAGCTGCTTCCCACTAGCTATCTATTTTACATTTGGTAGTATATATAAGTTCACACCACTCTCTCACTTCGTCCCAGCTTACCCTTCCCCCTCCCCGTGTCCTCAAGTCCATTCTCTACATCTGCGTCTTTATTCCTGTACAGCCCCTAGGTTCTTCAGAACCTTTTTTTTTCCCTTAAGATTCCATATGTATGTGTTAGTATACGGTATGTGTTTTTCTCTTTCTGATTTACTTCACTCTGTATGACAAACTCTAGGTCCATCCACCTCACTACAAATAACTCAATTTCGTTTATTTTTATGGCTGAGTAATATTCCATTGTATATACATGCCATAACTTTTTTATCCTTTGTCTGTCGATGGACACTTAGGTTGCTTCCATGTCCTGGTTATTGTAAATAGAGCTGCAATGAACATTGTGATACATGACTCTTTTTGAATTATGGTTTTCTCAGGGTATATGCCCAGTAGTGGGATTGCTGGGTCGTATGGTAGTTCTATTTGTAGTTTTTTAAGGAACCTCCATACAGTTCTCCGTAGTGGCTGTATCAATTTACATTCCCACCAACAGTGCAAGAGGGTTCCCTTTTCTCCACACCCTCTCCAGCGTTTATTGTTTGTAGATTTTTTCATGATGATCATTCTGAATGGTATGAGGTGATACCTCATTGTAGTTTTAATTTGCACTTCTCTAATGATTAGTGATGTTGAGTATCCTTTCAAATGTTTGTTGGCAATCTGTATATCTTCTTTGGAAAAATGTCTATTTAGGTTTTCTGCCCATTTTTGGATTCGGTTGTTTGTTTTTTTGATATTGAGCTGCATGAGCTGCTTGTAAATTTTGGAGATTAATCCTTTGTCAGTTGCTTCATTTGCAAATATTTTCTCCCATTCTGAGGGTTGTCTTTTCGTCTTGTTTATGGTTTCCTTTGCTGTGCAAAAGCTTTTAAATTTCATTAGGTCCCATTTGTTTATTTTTGTTTTTATTTCCATTTTGCTAGGAGGTGGGTAAAAAAGGATCTTGCTGTGATTTATGTCATAGAGTGTTCTGCCTACGTTTTCCTCTAAGAGTTTTATAGTGTCTGGCCTTACATTTAGGTCTTTCATCCATTTTGAGTTTATTTTTATGTATGGTGTTAGGGAGTGTTCTAATTTCATTCTTTTACATGTAGCTGTCCCAGCACCACTTATCAAAGAGGCTGTCTTTTCTCCGTTGTATATTCTTGCCTGCTTTATCAAAAATAACGTGACCATATGTTCGTGGTTCATCTCTGGGCTTTCTATCCTGTTCCATTGGTCTATATTTCTGTTTTTGTGCCAGTACCATACTCTCTTGATTACTGTAGCTTTGTAGTAGAGTCTGAAGTCCAGGAGCCTGATACCTCCAGCTCCGTTTTTCTTTCTCAAGATTGCTTTGGCTATTCGGGGTCTTTGTGTTTCCATACAAATTGTGAAATTTTAGTTCTAGTTCTGTGAAAAATGCCAGTGGTAGTTTGATAGGGATTGCATTGAATCTGTAGATTGCTTTGGGTAGTATAATCATTTGCACAATGTTGATTTTTCCAATCCAAGAACATGGTATATCTCTCCATCTGTTTGTATCATCTTTAATTTCTTTCATCAGTGTCTTATCGTTTTCTGCAAACAGGTCTTTTGTCTCCTTAGGTAAGTTTATTCCTAGGTATTTTATTCTCTTTGTTGCAATGGTAAATGAGAGTGTTTCCTTAATTTCTTTCTCAAATTTTTCATCATTAGTGTATAGGAATGCAAGAGATTTCTGTGCATTAATTTTGTATCCTGCTACTTTACCAAATTCTTGATTAGCTCTAATAGTTTTCTGGTAACATCTTTAGGATTCTTTATGTATAGTATCATGTCATCTGCAAACAGTGACAGCTTTACTTCTTCTTTTCCAATTTGAATTCCTTTTATTTCTTTTTCTGCTCTGAATGCTGTGGCTAAAACTTCCAAACTATGTTGAATAATAATGGTGAGAGTGGGCACGCTTGTCTTATTCCTGGTCTTAGTGGACATGGTTTCAGTTTTTCACCATTGAGGACGATGTTGGCTGTGGGTTTGTTATATATAGCCTTTATTATGTTGAGGTAAGTTCCCTCTATGCCTGCTTCCTGGAGGGTTTATATCATAAATGGGTGTTGAATTTTGTCGAAAGCTTTTTCTGCATCTATTGAGATGATCATATGGTTTTTCTGCTTCATTTTGTCAATATGGTTTATCACATTGATTGATTTGCATATATTGAAGAATCCTTGCATTCCTGGGATAAACTGCACTTGATCATAGTGTATGATCCTTTTAATGTGCTGTTGGATTGTCTTTGCTAGTATTTTGTTGAGGATTTTTGCATCTATGTTCATCAGTGATATTGGCCTGTAGTTTTCTTTTTTTGTGACATCTATGGTTTTGGTATCAGGGTGACGGTGGCCTCGTAGAATGAGTTTGGGAGTGTTCCTCCTTCTGCTATATTTTGGAAGAGTTTGAGAAGGACAGGTGTTAGCTCTTCTCTAAATGTTTGATGGAATTCGCCTGTGAAGCCATCTGGTCCTGGGCTTTGGTTTGTTGTAAAGTTTTTAATCACAGTCTCAATTTCAGTGCCTGTGATGTTCTCTTCATATTTTCTACTTCTTCCTGGTTCAGTCTTGGGAGGTTGTGCTTTTCTAAGAATGTGTCCATTTCTTCCAGGTTTTCCATTTTATTGACATATAGTTGCTTCTGGTAATCTCTCATGATCCTTGTATTTCTGCAGTGTCATTTGTTTCTTCTCTTTCATTTCTAATTCTGTTGATTTGAGTCTTCTCCCTTTTTTTCTTGATGAGTCTGGCTAATGGTTTATCAATTTTGTTTATCTTCTCAAAGAACCAGCTTTTCGTTTTATTGATCTTTGCTATTGTTTCCTTTATTTCAGATCTGATATTTATGATTTCTTTCCTTCTGCTAAATTTGGGTCTTTTTCGTCCTTCTTTCTCTAATTGCTTTAGGTGTAAGGTTAGGTTGTTTGAAATTTTTCTTGTTTCCTGACGTTGGATTGTATTTCTGTAAACTTCCCTCTTAGAACTGCTTTTGCTGCATCCCATCGGTTTTGGGTCGTTTTGTTTTGTCATTTGTTTCAAGGTATTTTTTGATTTCCTTTTTTATTTCTTCAGTGATGTTTTGGTTATTAAGTAGTGTATCGTTTAGCCTCCATGCGTTTGTTTTTTTTTTACAGATTTTTTCCTGTAATTGATATCTAATCTCATAGTGTTGTGGTGGGAAAAGATACTTGAGAAGATTTCAATTTTCTTAAATTTACCAAGGCTTGATTTGTGACCCAAGATACGATCTATCCTGGGGAATGTTCCATGAGCACTTGAGAAGAAAGTGTATTCTGTTGTTTTTGGATGGAATGTCCTATAAATATCAATTAAGTCTATCTTGTTTAATGTATCATTTAAAGCTTGTGTTTCCTTATTTATTTTCATTTTGGATGATCTGTCCATTGGTGAAAGTGGAGTGTTAAAGTCCCCTACTATGATTGTGTTACTGTTGATTTCCCCTCTCATGGCTGTTAGCATTTGCCTTATGTATTGAGCTGCTCCTATGTTGGGTGCGTAAATATTTACAATTGTTATATCTTCTTCTTGGATTGATCCCTTGATTATTATATAGTGTCCTTCTTTTTCTCTTGTAATAGTGTTTATTTTAAAGTCTCTTTTGCCTGATACGAGAATTGCTACTTAGCTTTCTTTTGATTTCCACTTGCATGGAATATCTTTTTCCATCCCCTCACTTGCAGTCTGTAAGTGTCCCTAGGTCGGAAGTGGGTCTCTTGTAGACAGCATATGTACGGGTCTTGTTTCTGTATCCATTCAGCCAGTCTGTGTCTTTTGGTGGGAGCATTTAATCCATTTACATTTAAGCTAATTATTGATATGTATGTTCCTATTACCACTTTCTTAATCGTTTTGGGTTTGTTATTGTAGGTCTTTTCCTTTTCTTGTTTTTCCTGCCTAGGGAAGTTCCTTTAGCATTTGTTGTAAAGCTGGTTTGGTGGTGCTGAATTCTCTTAGCTTTTGCTTGTCTATAAAGGTTGTAATTTCTTCGTCGAATCTAAATGAGATCCTTGCTGGGTAGAGTAATCTTTGTTGTAGGGTTTTGCCTTTCATCATTTTAAATATATGCTGCCACTCCCTTCTGGCTTGCAGAGTTTCTGCTGAAAGATCAGCTGTTAACCTTATGGGGATTTCCTTGTATGTTATTTGTTGTTTTTCCCTTGCTGCTTTTAATATGTTTTCTTTGTATTTAATTTTTGACATTTTGATTAGTATGTGTCTTGGCACGTTTCTCCTTGAATTTATCCTGTATGGGACTCTCTGTGCTTCCTGAACTTGATTAACTATTTCCTTTCACATATTAGGGAAGTTTTCAACTGTAATCTCTTCAAATATTTTCTCAGTTCCTTTCTTTGTCTCTTCTTCTTCTGGAACCCCTATAATTCAAATGTTGGTGCGTTTAATGTTGTCCCAGAGGTCTCTGAGACTGTCCTCAATTCTTTTCATTCTTTTTTCTTTATTCTGCTCTACAGTGGTTATTTCCACTATTTTATCTTCCAGGTCACTGATCCGTTCTTCTGCCTCAGTTATTCTGCTATTGATTCCTTCTAGAGAATTTTAAATTTCATTTATTCTGTTGTTCATCATTGTTTGTTTGCTCTTTAGTTCTTCTAGGTACTTTTTAAACGTTTCTTGTGTTTCTCCATTTGATTTCCAAGATTTTGGATCATCTTCACTGTCATTACTCTGAATTCTTTTTCGGGTAGCCTGCCTATTTTCTCTTCATTTGTTTGGCCTGGTGGGTTTTTACCTTGCTTCTTCATCTCTGTGTGCTTCTCTGTCTTCCCATTTTGCCTCACTTACTGTGTTTGGGGTCTCCTTTTCACATGCTGCAGGTTTGTAGTTCCCATTGTTTTTGGTGTCTGCCCCCAGTGGCTAAGGTTCGTTCAGTGGGTTGTGTAGGCTTCCTGGTGGAGGGGACTAGTGCCTGTGTTTTGGTGGATGAGGCTGGATCCTGTCTTTCTGGTGGGCAGGACTGCATCTGGTGGTGTGTTTTGGGGTGTCTGTGACCTTATTATGATTTTAGGCAGCGTCTCTGCTAATGGGTGGGGTTGTGTTCCTGTCTTGCTAGTTGTTTGGCGTGGGGTGTCCAGCACTGTAGCTTGCTGGTCGTTGAGTGGAGCTGGGTCTTAGCATTGAGATGGAGATCTCTGGGAGAGCTTTTGCTGTTTGATATTACGTGGAGCCGGGAGGTCTCTGGTGGACCAATGTCCTTAGCTCAGACAAGATGATCTTTAAAGTTTCCTTCCAAATCTGAGATTCTAAGTTTCTAAGACTTGATTCTTAACATCCTTCTTGGGAGCCTTACAGCACCATTTCCCCATTTCCCTGATGATTATTTCATTTGACTGTGTAATCCTGCCTGAAAGGCTGATGTCTTTAACTGGTAGTTGGTTTGCATAAGCTAGGAGAAACGTTATGGTTTGAATCGTGTATCTAAAATAATTGAGCAAATTCTAGGCAGTGTTTTTGAATTTTATTATCGTGAATGTGTAAAACAGTTTTTACTACATCCTTACTTCCTAAGCCAACTTCAAGATGACCATGGAAGTTCATCATTTTGCAGTATTTCCACAAGGAAGATTCCTTTTGATGGACAAATCTTTGCCTTTTATCTTCTAAGTACTAAAGTGATTCAGGCAAGCAATTTGGGATATCATGATTTTGTTTCCTTTTTTTTCCTTGTGAAATTGTCTTCATTAAGGACAGTAAGTAAATGATATTTGTTTGCATCAAGAATATAATTTTCGGCTTCCCTGGTGGCGCAGTGGTTGAGAGTCTGCCTGCTGATGCAGGGGACACGGGTTCGTGCCCCGGTCCAGGAAGATCCCACATGCCACAGAGCGGCTGGGCCCGTGAGTCATGGCTGCTGAGCCTGCGCATCAGAAGCCTGTGCTCTGCAGCGGGAGAGGCCACAGCAGTGAGAGGCTCGCATACCGCAAAAAAAAAAAAAAATATATATATATATATATATATAATTTTCTTTATGCATGGTCTATTATAGAGTCTGGGTTCAACCTAAGAAATTATTTATTAATTTCTTTGTATAGGAAAAAAGAAAGTCTAACTTCCTACTAGAAAAATAATACTCTAAATTTTCTTTTATTGTTTTAGCCTTTATTAAAATTATGAATTTCTATTCTTCTGGGTATCACGATAAAATTAATTTAGCCTCTTTTTTCCTCTGCACCTTGGCCCTTTTGGAGGGAGACCTTGATTGTTTCACAGAGCAATCTGTTCAAGCTTTGGCCACTAGATGGTACACTGCTTAAACAGTATCTCCATCTTCCTGGATCGCTTGCAGTCTCAACTTGTACTCGAAAAATACCAATTTACATCTTGTACCAAAAAGCCAGTTTCATTCACTTTGAAATAATCGTATGTATTCTTGCATTTTGGTGAGTTACTCAGTTTTTCTGGCTCTCTCCCATGTATACATGTTATTGAATTTTTGTTTGATTTTCTCCTGTTAATCTCTCTCATATCAATTTAATTCCTAGACCAGCCAGAACAGTAGAGGAAAATTTCTTCCTTCCCAGCAAAGCAAACACTGTTTGCTATTGCTGTTAACTCAATCTTAGTTTTACTTTTCACTTTTAAAAGAAAAGTAGGAGAGGAAGTCAGAAAAATCTGTTCCTCCTCAGAGTGGGGAGTATATCTGGTTGGGGTGTCCTACCTCTGGGCAACTGGTGCCACCCTATCAAGGACTGCAGAGTCCACTGCATAAGTCACTTGTTCCCTCCCCTTATAAACTGTTAAGAGATATTCAGCTACTATTGTTGTGTAACTGAGAAGTAGGCAAGAGGTGGCAGCTATTTAAGTGCAGAGGCTTATTTCATAGGTGGAAACATAAAGAATACTAATAGGGTAATCAGACCGACTGACTGTGGTAACAGAAGCTTATTTCACCTTAACAGTGAAGACTGTTAACTCTAACTTGCCAAAATGGCAGAAGAAACCCCTGATTACACCCCACCCCCACCCCTCAACCCCCTCACTGGCCTTAAGAAATGTGTGCCAGCATAACAGTTGCCTCAGAAGGAATTTAAAAAGCCCATTGTAATGGCAGGCAGGTCTTTATTCAAGAGTTGTATATATACACTAATATGTATAAAACAGATGACTAATAAGAACCTGCTGTATAAAAAGTAAATAAATAAAATAAAATTCAAAAAAAAAAGATTGAAAAGAGATAACCTCTGGGCTACAGTGTTAGATCTTCTTTTATACTAAAGCTGGACTTTTGAGCTACCTTGTAATCATTTACCACAAAAAGTTGATATTTTGAGTCAGACTGATCAACCATATTGTTATTGACTGAAGTTTTGCATTCCTCAAATTTCATATGTTGAAATCCTACTCTCCAGTGTGATGGTATTAGGAGGTGGGGCCTTTGGGAGATGATTAGGGGTCATGAGGGTGCCAACCTCATGAATGGAATTAATACTCTTTAAAAAAAAAAAAGGACCCCAAAGAACTCTCTTGCTTTTTGTGCTGTGTAAAGATACAACAACCCAATCCAAAAATGGGCAGAAGATCTAAATAGACATTTTTCCAAAGAAGATATACAGTTTGCCAACAAACACATGAAAGGATGCTCAACATCACTAATCACTAGAGAAATGCAAATCAAAACTACAATGAAGTATCCCCTCACACCAGTCAGAATGGCCATCATCAAAAAATCTACAAACAATAAATGCTGGAGAGGGTGTGGAGAAAAGGGAACCCTCTTGCACTGTTGGTGGGAATGTAAATTGATACAGCCACTGTGGAGAACAGTATGGCGGTTCCTTAAAAACCTAAAAGTAGAACTACCATATGACCCAGCAATCCCACTACTGGGCATATACCCTGAGAAAACCATAATTCAAAAAGAATCATGTACCACATTGTTCGTTGCAGCTCTGTTTACAATAGCCAGGACATGGAAGCAACCTAAGTGTCCATCGACAGATGAATGGATAAAGAAGATGTGGCACATATATACAATGAATATTACTCAACCATAAAAAGAAACGAAATTGAGTTATTTGTAGTGAGGTGGATGGACCTAGTGTCTGTCATACAGAGTGATGTAAGTCAGAAAGGGAAAAACAAATACCCTATTCTAACACATATATATGGAATCTAAAAAAAAAAAAAAGTTCTGATGAACCTAGGTGTAGGACAGGAATAAAGATGCAGACGTAGAGAATGGACTTGAGGACACGGGGAGGGGGAAAGGTAAGCTGGGACGAAGTGAGAGAGTGACATGCACATATATATACTACCAAATGTAAAACAGATAGCTAGTGGGAAGCAGCCGCATAGCACAGGGAGATCAGCTTTGTGACCACCTAGATGGGTGGGATAGGGAGGGTGGGAGGGAGACGCAAGAGGGAGGAGATATGGGGATATATGTATACGTATAGGTGATTCACTTTGTTATACAGGAGAAACTAACACACCATCGTAAAGCAATTATACTCCAATAAAGATGTTAAAAAAAGATACAATGAGAAATTAGCTGTCTGTAACTCAGAAGGGTTCTCACCAGAACCCGACTATGATGGCACTCTGATCTTGGACTTCCAGTGTCCAGAACTGTAAGAAATAAATGCTTCTTGTTTATGCCAAAAAAAAAAAAAAAGTTGTGTGATTACCAAAAAAAAAAAAAGCCAAAGAGGATTTAATACAATGACAAGGAAGTGTACACAGGCGTTTTGGGAGCCTTAATTGAGGTTGAAAAAAAGATATCAAGGGGCCAACACAGCTGCTGTCTTCTGGGGCCATGTGGTCTCTTGTCTTTGCTTCTCTGCACAGGTCTGCCCTGCTCTGCTTCTCTCTACAGGCTGAACCTGCTTACTCATCTGGCTCATTGATGGCTTTAAACATCTGTTCCCAAATGGGAATATATACTCAGCCTCTGAATATAATACCATTATGGTTCCAGTGACAAACCCACTTAGCTTATTTAGGTCTTGAATTCTAATTCTAGGGAGAGATCATTGGATTGATATAGGTTGGATCAAATACAAATACTTGGCCAATCATCTGTGATGGTGGGGATGGGGTATCACAGTAGAGCATCCTGTGTGGAGGAAAGGACTGTCATCTTTTGTAAGGGACAGTTCAACAATGACTGCCTGCTGGCAGGAGAGCACATGCAATTTTTTTTTTTCGTAAATGAAGACTTTTTTGACTGCATAAAATTTAGAAGTATTTAAACAGCAAAGAATATCTTAAGCAAAATAAAGGCTAGGAAAAGTTAGAAAAGTTACAAGAGAAACAAATGGTTGCAAAATGTTAACTCCCCTAAAATAACCAGTAAATTTAGGATTAAACTAATAAAAATATTGCTAAGTTTAGCTGGGGGTGTTGTTATTTAGGTCTTTTGTGGGTTTTTTTTTCATTGTTTTTAAAACCAATTAAAACTTATTGAAATAAATATTAAGTAACTTTTATATTTATTAAAAACTCATAGCATATAGAAGTGATCTTTATTGTTTCAAATGTCTTCATCCAGTGATGTCAGACCTCCCTCAATTATGGTTTAGTATAGTGGACTTTTAATTTCAATCAAAATAAAATACTTACACCATCTGATTCTAGGGGAAATAAAATTGAAGTGGGAATACAGTATCCATAAGAATTATATTTAAACTGTCTATATTTGGAAAACACTGTTTTCGGCAGTAAGAACAAATGTAGCATTAATTAAATAACAGCAGTTAAACTAAAAAGGTAAATCAAAATTCTTCTCAAAGAGAGGAAACAGTCAGATTGTGGTTGTAGATATTTGGGGATCACCTGCTGCAAACCTGAATCAAATCTGCAGGTGACCCAGATCCCTGAGTCCTCACAGCTTAATTCTCCTTTTCAGGGACCTGATGGTCCAGGGGATTCTCTGACCCTCTCAGGCCTCTGTCCAGGGCTGCATGTGGAACAGTGGGGGAGCCACTGGGCAAAAGCTGGGATCTAAACTCGGCATCAGCCAATTTTTGTCCCTTGTGACCATATTCTTTGCTTAGCTCATTGAACTTTCTCTCAGTCGACAGCTACCAACCAACCTCCTTGTGCTTTTTTCCCTCATGATTAATAATCCATCTTTGATGGAAGGAAATGGTTCTTTTTGATTCGTTCTCCAAGTCTGCTGCTGTCTGCCTGTAGGAGTCACACTTCTGATGTAGATAGCTGATGTTTTCTTTCACTTTGGGAAGTTTCTTCTCTATTAAGTGTTAAACTCCCTCCTCAGTTGATTTTCTGTGAAGTTACATTACGTTCTTGGGGTAGTTCAAGGAGTATTTGAAGTTTCAGCTGAAGCTTTTAGATTTCATTTCGAAGGTGTGAATTTTTAAGCTGTAAATTTGCTTCCTCAAGCTGATGACTTTTTTGTTGTTGTTGTTGTTGTTGTTGTTGTTTTTTGTGGTATGCGGGCCTCTCACTGTTGTGGCCTCTCCCGTTGCGGAGCACAGGCTCCGGACGCGCAGGCTCGGCGGCCGTGGCTCACGGGCCCAGCTGCTCCGCAGCATGTGGGATCCTCCCGGACCGGGGCACGAACCCATGTCCCCTGCATCGGCAGGTGGACTCTCAACCACTGCGCCACCAGGGAAGCCCAAGCTGATGACTTTTAATTTGACCATGTGCTCTTTATTCAATTGATTATCTTCACAGAATTCAAAAATGTGTCCTTGACTTTGTCTTTCAAGCCTTTTTAAGTAAACAGCATCAATGAGTTTCTTCAAATCAACTGATTCATAGTCTAGGTGATCTCCATTTTCTGATTTACTGTTTTAGTCTAATATCAAGTTGCCAACATAAAATGCTTTCTGTGTGTAGTTTTAGATATTTTGACTGGCTCTCCTTATCGTTTAAAACTTGTTTCATTCAGGTATTCGAGTCCTCATATATATTTTTCCTGTTCCTTCAATTCTTGCACTCTTTCCTTCCACCTGGCAGCTCTTTGGAAAAGCAGTTACAGGCCTTCCTGAAAATTAGTATTTTTATCCAGACCATCCATGATTTCCCTCCGAAATTGCTCTGCATTCTTCTGAGATGCTTTTAAGATGTTTTTGGCATCAGTCACCAGGGAGCGACAGGATTTTAATGCATCTTCAAGTGGTTTTGTCTGTCCTTGAAGTCCAGCCATCATTACTCCATGAAATGGAAGTTTAGGGGGTTCGCTTTTCTGTTCTTTTTGGAGAAGGTCTACAGTGTCCTCAAATAAAGACGTGAACCTGTTTGGATATTTACTAAATGCTGCCAAATTCAGTGTGTGATTCAGAGGACTGGCCTCCTCTCCAGGTGACTTGAGGGCTCCATCGGTTTGTGGAATCAGTCTGATCCTCTCATGGACGTTACAACATTCTTCAACACGAGCAAAAAATCTTTTGTTAGCTCTTTTTACTAGCTCCTTAAAGTATGTTGACTCTTTTTATAACAACAATCAGGATAGCATATACCAGAATCTTCCAGAGACCCACAGAGACCCAGGCCTTGGCTCAAGCATTCATATACCATCACCAGAGCACTGAACAGCACCTCCAGAACAGGCTGGGCAGACATTTTTGTGGCCGTCATCAGGCCTTCCATGACTCCAAAGGGACCACCACTCGTTCTCCAGTTGCCAATACCTGTGGGCCACAACTGACCACAAGGAACCCTGTGGAGTGTCTCCCTGCTAATCCAAACAAGTGCCTGGCAAACAAGACAGATCATCAGTAGGCTGGGGGTTGGGTTCTATAAAACAGTGTCTCTAACTTGGCTCTGCTCATGATTCTGCACAAACAGAAAGTTTAATTATGTATCCAGTGCATTGGGCAAGTGGAAACACTGATTGCAGTCAGAGGAAACCAGCCTGAGCTCTGACCACTCTGACCCGGTGCCAGGAAGACTAGGAGATCAAAGCAGTGCCATGCCACTACCTATTCTCTGCCCATGAGCAGGTCAGGGAGTAATGCACGCTGTGGTAGAGGACTCGACTCATTCTCCTAAGTTTAAGTTTCCTTCAGCAGCAGGGAAGCCTGATCCTGCCTGCAAAGGTCACAGGGCTCTTTCTCGCCTGGAGGCCCCCCTCCTGCTGCCCCTGCTTGGTGTTTGGTCTGTCCAGTAGCGCAGAGGGGAGAGCACTGAAAGGACTCAGCCAAGGTATAAACTAACAGATCTGGATTTCACTATCTGAATGGCAGTGTCTTAACACTTCATGGATTTTCTGTGGGGCCAGTTCGTCCTCTTTCAATCCATGTACTCCCAGACTGGGGACACTCTCTTCCACTGCTGACTTGTGACCCAGGCTCCTTCTGTCACATGACCCTGCCATATTCAGCTCATGGCTCCCAAGGTTGTCCTGCAGTTGGTCTCCAATCCATGGAATCAAAGTGTGGCTGCCTCTGCAGAGGGAGCAGGTCCTTCTTTGGGAGGAATGTGCCACCATTCACTTATTTTTTTTAATTGAATTTTTATTTTATATTGGGGTATAGTTGATTTACAATGTTGTTAGTTTCAGGTGTACAGCAAAGTGGCTCAGTTATACATATACATACAATGATTCTTTTTCAGATTCTTTTCCCATATAGGTTATTACAGAATATTGAGTGGAGTTCCCTGTGCTATACAGTAGGTCCTTGTTGATTATCTATTTTATATATAGGGTTGTGTATCTTGTAATCCCAAACTGCTAATTTATTCCCCCCCCCCACACACACCTTTCTCCTTTGGTAACAATAAGTTTGTTATCGAAGTCTGGGAGTCTGTTACTGTTGTGTAAGTCAGTCCATTAATACCATCTCTTTAGATTCCACATATAAGCAATATCATATGATATTTGTCTTTCTTTGTTTTACTTCACTTAGTATGATAATCTCTAGGTCCATCCATGTTGCTGCAAATGGCATTATTTCATTCTTTGCAATGGCTGAGTAATATTCCATTGTATATATGTACCACACCTTCTTTTTTTTTTTTTTTTTTTTTTTTTTTTTTTTTTGGCGGTATGCGGGCCTCTCACTGTTGTGGCCTCCCCCGTTGCGGAGCACAGGCTCCGGACGCGCAGGCTCCGGACGCGCAGGCTCAGCGGCCATGGCTCACGGGCCCAGCCGCTCCGCGGCATATGGGATCCTCCCAGACCGGGGCACGAACCCGTATCCCCTGCATCGGCAGGCGGACTCTCAACCACTTGCGCCACCAGGGAGGCCCGTACCACACCTTCTTTATCCATTCATCTGTCGATGGGCATTTAGGTTGTTTCCATGTCCTGGCTATTGTAAATAGTGCTGCAGTGAACATCAGGGTGCATGCATCCTTTCAAATTATGGTTTTCTCTGGATATACACCCAGCTGTATTTTTAGTTTTGGGTTTTTTTTTTTTTTTGTATTTTTAGTTTTTTAAGGAACCTTCATTCTGTTCTACGTAGTGGCTGTACCAATTTACATTCCCACCAACAGTGTAGGAGGGTTCCCTTTTCTCTACACCCTCTCCAGCATTTATTGTTTGTAGACTTTTTAATGATGGCGATTCTGACCAGTGTGAGGTGATACCTCATTGCAGTTTTGATTTGCATTTCTCTAATAATTAATGATGTTGAGCATCTTTTCATGAGCTTTTTGGCAATCTGTATATCTTCTTTGGAGAAATGTCTATTTAGGTCTTCTGCCTATTTTTTGATTGGGTTGTTTATTTATTTATTTTTGATATTGAGCTGCATGTGCTGTTTGTATATTTGGGAAATTAATCCTTTGTCAGTTGCATCATTTGCAAATATTTTCTCCCATTCTGTGGGTTGTCTTTTCATTTTGTTTTTGGCTTCCTTTGCTGTGCAAAAGCTTTTACATTTTATTAGGTCCTACTTGTTTATTTTTGTTTTTATTTTCATTACTCTAGGAGGTGGATCCAAAAAGATATTGCTGTGATTTATGTCAAAGAGTGTTCTGCCTATGTTTTCCTCTGAAAGTTTTATAATATCTGGCCTTACATTGAGGTTTTTAATCCATTTTGAGTTTATTTTTGTGCATGGGGTTAGAGAGTGTTCTAATTTCATTCTTTTACATGTAGCTGTCCAGTTTTCCCAGCAACACTTATTGAAGAGGCTGTCTTTTCTCCATTCTGTATTCTTGCCACCTTTGTCATACATTAATTTACGGTGGGGGTGTGGGTTTATTTCTGGGCTTTCTATCCTGTTCCATTGATCGGTATTTGTTTTTGTGCCAGCACCATACTGTTTTGATGGCTACAGCATTGTAGTATAGTCTGAAGTCAGGGAGCCTGATTCCTCCAGCTCTGTTTTTCTTTCTCAGGATTGCTTTGGCTACTTAGGGTCGTTTGTGTCTCCATACACATTAAAAATTTTTTTGTTCTAGTTCTGTGAAAAATGTCTTTGGCAGTTTGACAGGGATTGCATTAAATCTGTAGATTGTTTTGGGTAGTATAGTCATTTTGACAGTATTGACTCTTCCAATCCAAGAACACGGTATATATTTCCATCTGTTTGTGTCATCTTCAATTTCTTCCTCAGCATTGTGTAGTTTTCAAAGTGGCTCCTTAGGGAGATTTATTCAGAGGTATTTTATTCTTTTTGATGCAGTGGTAAATGGGATTATTTCCTTAATTTCTCTTTCTGATCTTTCATTGTTAGTATATAGAAATGCAACAGATTTCTGCATATTAATTTTGTATCCTGCAACCTTACCAAATTCATTGATGAGCTCTAGTAGTTTTCTGGTAACATCTTTAGGATTTTCTCTGTATAGTGTCATGTCATCTGCAAATAGTGACAGTTTTATGTCTTCTTTTCCAATTTGGATTCCTTTTATTCCTTTTTCTTCTCTGATTGCTGTAGCTAGGACTTCCAAAACTATGTTGAATAAAACTGGTGAGAGTGGATGTCCTTGTCTTGTTCCTGATCTTAGAGGAAATGCTTTCAGCTTTTCACCATTGAGAACGATGTTGGCTGTAGGTTTGTCATATATGGCCTTTATTATGTTGAGGTATGTTCCCTCTGTTCCCACTCTAGAGAGTTTTTATCATAAATGGATGTGAAATTTTATCAGTGGCTTTTTCTGCATCTATTGAGATGATCTTATGGTTTTTATTCTTTTTTTTTTTTTTTTTTTTTTTGCTGTATGCGGGCCTCTCACCGTTGTGGCCTTTCCCGTTGCGAAGCACAGGCTCCAGACGCGTAGGCTCAGCGGCCATGGCTCACGGGCCCAGCCGCTCTGCAGCATGTGGGATCCTCCAGGACCAGGGCAGGAACCCGTGTCCCCTGCATCGGCAGGCGGACTCTCAACCACTGCACCACCAGGGAAGCCCTGGTTTTTATTCTTTAATTTGTTAATGTGGTGTATCACACTGATTGATCTGTGGATATTGAAAAATTCTCGCAACCCTGAGATAAATCCCACTTGATCATGGTGTATGATCCTTTTAATGTATTCTTGGATTCGATTTGCGAGTATTTTGTTGAGGATTTTTGCGTCTATATTCATCACTGATATTGGCCTGTATTTTTCTTTTTTTGTGGTATCTTTGTCAGGTTTTGGCATCAAAGTGATGGTGGCCTCATAGAATGAGTTCGCAAGTGTTCCTTCCTCTGCAGTTTTTTGGAATAGTTTCAGAATGATAGGTGTTAATTCTTCTTAAATGTTTGGTAGCATTCACCTGTGAAGCCTCTGGTCCTGGACTTTTGTTGGGAGTTTTTAAATCACAGACTCAATTTCAGTACTTGTGATTGGTCTATTCATATTTTCTGTTTCTTCCTGGTTCAGTCTTGGGAGATTGTACCTTTCTAAGAATTTGTCCATTTCTTCTAGGTTGTCCATTTTATTGGCATATAGTTACTTGTAGTAGTCTCTTATGGTCCTTTGTATTTCTGTGGTGTTGGTTGTAACTTTTTTTCATTTCTAATTTTATTGATTTGGGCCCTCTCCCTTTTTTTTCTTGATGAGTCTGGCTAGAGGTTTATCAATTTTGTTTATCTTTTCAAAGACCCAGATTTTAGTTTCATTGATCTTTTCTATTGTTTTCTTCATCTCTATTTCATTTATTTCTGCTCTGATTTTTTATTATTTCTTTCTACTAACTTTGGGTTTTGTTTGTTCTTTAGATGTAAGATTAGGTCATTTATTTGAGATTTTTCTTGTTTCCTGAGGCAAGCTTGTATTACTATAAACTTTCCTCTTAGAACTGATTTTGCTGCATCCCGTAGGTTTTGGATTGTCCTGTTTTCATTTTCATTTGTCTCTAGGTATTTTTGATTTTCTCTTTGATTTCTTCAATGATTCACTGGTTGTTTAGTAGCATGTTCTTTAGCCTCCACGTTTCTGTGTGTGTGTGTGTTTACAGTGTTTTTTTCTTGTAGTTGATTTCTAATTTCATACTGTTGTGTTTGGAAAATATGCTTGATATGATTTCAATTTTCTTAAATTACCAAGACTTGTTTTGTGGCCCAGCCTGTGATTTGTCCTGGAGAGTGTTCCATGTGCAATTGAAAAGAATGTGTATTCTGCTGTTTTTGGATGGAATGCTCTGTAAATATCAATTAAGTCCATCTGATCTAATGTGTCACTTGAGGCCTGTGTTTCCTTATTGATATTCTGTCTGGATGATCTGTCCATTTTGAAAGTGGGGTGTTAAAGTCCCTCACTATTATTGTCTTACTCTCAGTTTCTCCTTTTATGGCTGTTAGCATTTGCCTTATGTATTGAGGTGCTCCTATGTTGGGTGCGTGTATAATTACAATTGTTATATCTTCTTCTTAGATTGATTCCTTGATCATTATGTAATGTCCTTCTTTGTCTTTTGTTAACAGTGTTTAAAGTCTATTTTGTCTGATATGTGTATTGCTATTCCAGCTTTCTTTTGGTTTCCATTTGCATGGAATACCTTTTCCATCCCCTCACTTTCAGTCTGTATGTGTCCCTAGCTCTGAAGTGGGTTTCTTGTAGACAGCATATATATGGGTCTTGTTCTTGTATCTATTCAGCCAGTCTGTGTCTTTTCATTGGAGCATTTAATCCGTTTATGTTTAAGGTAATTATTGATATGTATGTTCTTATTGCTGTTTGTTTCTGTAGGTCATTTTTTCCCTTTCCTCTTTTGTTCTCTGTGATTTGATGACTGTCTTTAGTGTTAGGCAGCCTGTCTGCTGATGGGTGGGTCTGTGTTCCTGTCCTGTTGATTGTTTGGCCTGAGGCGTCCCAGCACTGGAGCCTACAGGCCATTGCATGAGGCCAGGTCTTGTTGCTAAAGATCCAAGCAGTATGTCTGCCTCTAGGAAGAGTTCAAGTAGATGTGCACTCCCTGCTATTTCCGCCACCATATTTTATGACCCCAGAGAGATCCACGGCCGCCCCCCGACCCCACCTCCCCAGCAGGCCCTGCAAGACCAGCAGATAAGTCTGGCCCAGGCTCCTATGAAGTAACTGCTTTTGCTCTGGGTCCTGATGTGCACGAGACCTTGTGTGCACCCTCCTTGAGTGGAGTCTCTGTTTCCCCCAGTCCTGTGGAGCTCCTATAATCAAGCCCCACTGGCCTTCAAAGCCAAATGCTCTGGGGGCTCCTCCTCCCAATGCCGGACCCCTCGGCTGGGGATCCTAATGTGGGACTCAGAGCTGTCAGTCCTGTGGGAGATATTCTGCAATATAATTATTCCCCAGTTTGTGGGTCACCCACCCGGGTGGTATGGGATTTGATCATATTGCGTCTCCTGTGGTTTCTTCTTTATGTCTTTGGATGTAGAATATCTTTTTTTAGTAGGTTCCAGTCTTTTTTTATTGATGGTTGTTCAGCAGTTGTGATTTTGGTGTGCTCATGAGAGGAGGTGAGCCAATTCTGATTTCCTTTAGAATCAATTATGCCATGTTAAATGGTCTGCAGTACCACAAATGACATTAAATGAAGGTTGTATATGCCTTTATGTTGACTTCTTTCTTACCTGGGCATTAATTTTATAGGGAACATGAAGATATTGTATAGGTTTTTTTCATAATGGTGTCTTTTTCCCTCTATAAGTTACAGTAAATAATCCACTCAAAAGAGATTGTGCAATTGTCCTGGACATCAACAGATCTATCACTGAGCTTAAAACAGCAACCACAAACAACCCAAACTCCATAGCTTCTCTTTTACATGCACACTATGAAAACTTTGCCATGAGATTTTACTGAGTGCATACTGTGCCATTGCACCAGGCTGGGACATGTTTGTGATACTGAAGGGTTTGTTGTGGTCATATGAATTAATCCAGAATACATAATTTTCAAAGCCTGATTCATCTTTCATAGTTCAGCCAGGAGGAAAGTGTTCATGAATTGAAAGAAGTATGTGTGCTGCTTTTTCTGAGCCTCTTAAGTTATCCTTTGAAATAACAAAAGCCTCTCATGTCTTTATCTGTTCATGTGCTTCAGTCAGTGTTTTCAAAGTGCTTTCCAAGCACAAAGACATCTCTGCATTTATTCCCCAGCTCAGGTGTGGATGGAATCAACTCTTGCAGAAAGAGAAAGAAAACATCAAAGCTCTTTAAGGTCTCTCAAGTGCTCCAGGAAGCAAATTTAGTCATGAAAAAAATCAAGAGTAAAATTCTTCCTTGGTTTACTCATTTATGGATCGTGGCTTTATTTGACAGCAGTAAAACAAAAGTGTGATGTGGAGACTATCCAGGATTAAAAGGACAGAAATTAACTTCACAGTGAAGCTTCAAGTTTAGGTTTTTAATCAAGTGCATGAGAACCTCTTATCATCTGAATAAATGGTAATCTTTCTAGGGCCTTTATTTCTCTTATGTTAGATTTTACTGTTATGACTTTGAGCTTTCTTTCTACAAATAGGGAAACAAATGTTTGTTTAATTCCCTACAGGGTGAGCAGAAGCTAGGCAATTGGGGAGGGCCCCAGTGACTTGAGAAGTTCCATGATATCTGTTCATATTTTAGCACTTTTTACCTTGGGGCAAAAATGTTTTATTTTTTCTGAGTTACCACTGAAAAATTTCTCTACAAAGTTTTTGCCATAGAGAATGCTTTTTTTTTTTTTTTTTTTTTTTTTTTTTGCGGTACACGGGCCTCTCACTGCCGTGGCCCCTCCTGCTATGGAGCACAGGCTCCGGACGCACAGGCCCAGTGGCCATGGCCCATGGGCCCAGCCGCTCTGAGGCACGTGGGATCCTCCCGGACCGGGGCATGAACCCGTGCCCCCTCCCGCGGCAGGAGGACTCCAAACCACTGTGCCATCAGGGAAGCCCTAGAGAATGCTTTTTTAGCCACCTCTCTCTCTCTTTCCAGGCTGAAATATAGATCTTACTAATATAGAAGCATGAAAAAATTCAAGGAGTATGACAAATTTAATGTAATGTAACTTTACAATGATAGTGTAGGCAGCCTTGATGGTAAAAGGAGATGAGTCTGAATTAGTGAAAAAAAGTTAATTATACTTTAAAATAATGTTCTGTCATTTCAAAGAACAGAGAATACTTCACTTATCCCATTTAAAAACAGGGTTTGAAAAAATAACCCTACTCCTTGTTAGTGACAACTAACTGCTTGTGGGCCCAGTTCCTTTGAGTGCCTTTTCATGGAGTCTTAAAATACCCTACTACAGGCCCTTTTTGCTACTGGCAGTTATATATGTTTCATGTCTAAATGGCAGTTATATATATTTCATGTATAATTTTATTTAAATCCTGAATTGAGTACCATGGAGTAATTTGTTTTTGTCTGTTAAGTACCCATTACAGAACTCTGGCCTACAATGTGCAAATTAAATTAGGCAGACTTTATTGCTATACACAATGCACATGAACATTCTCTTCTGGGTATTTTGACTAAGTTGTTCCTTAGGAGAAAAAAAAAGATGCTTAGTAAGTTGCTCAGAACATTGAGGGAGAATTTATAGACCAAATCTACTACTCTCATAGGCTTCTTGTTATAAATAAAAAATAATGAACATAGTGCTGAATAGTGCCAGAAAAAATCAGATTTAATCCTTACAGAATATTTTTATGTACAGAGAGATCCTTAACACCACTTGATTTCAATTCTAAAAACTAAACTGAGAAAAACACATTTTAAATTATTTTTATTTCTGTTCAGTTTGTATTCATTTTAAAAATAATTACTACCATACAGTGAGCACTCACTTTGTTCCAGCTGCTATCTGTTTGGTTTTTTTTGTTGTTTTTTTTTTTTGCGGTTCACGGGCATCTCACTGTTGTGGCCTCTCCCGTTGCAGAGCACAGGCTCCAGACGCACAGGCCCAGCGGCCATGGCTCACGGGCCCAGCCGCTCAGCGGCATGTGGGATCCTCCCGGACCAGGGCACGAACCCGCATCCCCCGCATTGGCAGGCAGATTCTCAACCACTGCGCCACCAGGGAAGCCCCCCAGCTGCTATCTTAAGTGCTGGCTATGTATTATTTTATTTAATCCTCATGATTCTAAGGCAGGCCCTCATGTCATGGCCAAATCACAGAATGAAGTCATGGAGACTTAAAGTATACAGCTCAAATGACACTGGAAACTGCTTCCTCACTGCTGGTGATAACCCATTAGAGGTTCAAGAAATCAAGTGGGAAATTCGCTATCAGCATTTAAAAAATTATAGAGAATAGAACAGAATGAGAAATAGCCCAGGGTATCACAGATAGGGAAAATATCATTTTGTGAGACGTTTGTTTTAAATGCTCATGCACATGTGTATGTGTGAACTAATTCTTGATGTTAAAGTGCATGTCTCACTCTGGGTTGTGGCTGAAAAAATAAGAAATATCAACTCTGCTTAAATCAAAGGCAACAGTAATCTGATTCTAAAGAGCTGAACATTATAGCTATAGCTTAATTTTTAAAAGTTGTGTATAGTGACTATTATAGGATAGAAGATACATGTTGGCCCACAGCTAAATATTCTATTTTTTTCCAGTCTTATGATATTTCTTTTTTTCTTATTGAGCTAGCATTGGTTTATAACATTATATGTTTCATGTGTACAACATTATATTTCTACTTCTGTATACACTACAGCATGCTCACCACCAAAAATTTTAGTTTCCATCCATCACCAGACAGTTGACCCTCTTCAATCTTAAAATTCACGTTAAAAGGAGAAACCACTTTAAGATTAATCCCCCTTCTATCAGATTGATAGAACTCACAACAACAAAAACACATAAACACAAAATCTCGTTTATTTTTGTCTGAAGCACAAAGGAGCTCAGCACAGGAACAATAAGCAAATCATACAAATAATTGAGAAAAAATGTTCCCATGAATACATATGTATATATATTCTTAAGAGCAGCGATCAGAAGTTTAACACAATGTAAGGTGGTTTTCAATAAAGAATGCTTTCTGACAGGCTTTTGAGTAGGAAGTGAACACATCAATCACTGCCACATAATGGCTGTTACTCAAGTCACTTGAATCCGGTGGACTGTGGAAACCATCTTGGAATTTACATTTAGTTTCACCATTGGCCTGTTCAACTTGCATTTCACTCAATTTGTACCAGATTTACAGATTAACTCCTCACCTTCTTGATCTCTCACACTCAGGACTGTAGGAGGGAAAGGAAGGAGGGACTGGGCGTGAAAACATGCATGGGACCAATGCCAGGGTTTCTAATACGTGTCTGTTCATTTCTGCACTTCTTTCCATGCTTTAGAGACATTAAAAAAGTGTCAGGGTCCAAAGTCATACCTAAAGTGGCTAAGTAGATCTGAAATTGCAAAGAAAAAAAAAACTTAAAAATTCACAAAAATCCACCAGTTTAAAAATTTCTTCAAGACATTGCCCATAACATATTTTGTAGTCTACCTTTTAATAACTCAGAACACTCTTTAAAAGAAAAGAAAAACAAAAGCATGTGATTGCTTCCGGCATCATCACCTCTGTCCAGCAGGCTACAGGAGCATCCAACTCGGGATATCTTCCATGTATAGCACACATGTAGAATTGATACAATGTGCCTTCCAGCTTGTCTTTAAAGCTTTCCATATGTCTGGTTCTGAGGTGAAAAAATTAAAAATAGGAAGAGTCTGGAAGGGAATGAAGATTCAAAATACATTGCTGGATCTCACAGCCATTGTTTCCCTTCTGAGATCTCAACTGTAGCTGCCAACAGGGATATTCAAGGGTGCACTTCAAATCAGCTAAGCATAACAGGGGTGTTTCCCCACTGCCTTCCTTTCTTGACCGTGCAGAATTCTCACAAAAATTAAAAGAGATGCAATGGGGTTCAATGCTCATAATATTAATTTAGAAAGACCTCCTCCTAGCATGAAGGAAGCTTATTCCAAGATATTCTCTTGGATTCTAAAACCTTTGACAAATCAGAAGAAGCTGGGAGAATAAGTAAGGGGACAGAGTTTCCTTGGTCTCAGTTTACAATTACTAGGACAACCTTTCCTGTTCTAATCCTACATTTTAGTCTTTTTTGAAAATTAAATTAATGTTGGCTGATTAGCCTGCTTTTGTGTTCTGGTTGCAAAAATAATTTAAAATGTATGATAGTCACTACTATTGAATATGTTTTTACCTGTTAAAGTGTATTCCATTAAAAATGTCACGAAACCTGAAGCAAATAGTGCAGAGTAGGGTGAGGGGGCTGAGAAGATGTTTTAATTCTTCCTTTCCTGTCAGAGAGCAAAATATTCAAACATAAAGTGACAAATAGGATTGGCTTGGAATACTGCCTTCCCGCAATTCAGAAAGTCAACCCACATTAAGCAAAGGCAACATTTCAAAGTGCAGAACATCTGGGCACGTGTATGGCTAATGCCTGCAGTACCGCAAAAAGCATGTGCAACATTCAGCAACACTGCACTCTGGGAAATAAAACACATAAGTTATAAGTAATGCAGGGAGATCAAAGTACATGTAAACATTTCAACACATTCTATTCGTACTAGAAAAGATATTCAGGTCTTAACATATTATCAGGGCTAAACTTAATATTTGACAGATTGGTTGTATATGGCCATTATTCCTGCTTCTGATGCCACACTTATTTATATTTACTGCATGTAAGCCCTAAATCTAAATGAAAGTTGATGTTCAACATCAAAATGTACACCCTTACGGAAGGTAAAAGTGTAGGATCTTGCAAAAGCTAAGAACAGCTTCTGCCTATTACTGGATCTTGCACATGTCATTCCAGATTCCTAAGCCCACTCATGTGGGTTAGAAACTAGGTAACCAAGTTCCTTTGGCAGGGACTGGGGGATAGAGCAGAAAATACCTACCGGCACTATAGAGAAATGGAAAGAGATTTGGTGGGGCATCTTTGACATGGCTCAGGAACTAGGAATTCTAGAAATACAGAGACTGAGACTGGAAACTGGGTTTACTGAATTACTTAATACCTCACAACACAAACTCTATTTTTTGTTTCTGCTTTTTAAATAAGACCAAATATTTGTTCTATTTTTAGGTGTAGGGTATACCCAAGTCTAGAAGTGTTTCTCCAGGGGTGAGGGGCCAGAGACTGAGCAAATTACTGCTGAATTAGCATGAGTATATAAGAATAAAATTTATAGTACCAGAGAACAAATTTTCTTCTTCATTCTGCAGATATGGAGTTAGCTATATTACATAAAGTTCTTTACTATAAGGTGATAATAAGGAGTCAGCCCTAAGCACTAAGCCTTAAGACCTAGGTATGAGTGTTATGATATATTAAGAAAACTACTCCTTTTCCTTGTTGGTTTATAGGATTTGGAGTTAACTGAGAAAACCATAATATTTAAATAATATTCATATCAATATTTCTTAAGGATTTATCATGAAGTCATAATTTGTTTTTAATTCCAGGTTATGGGAAAGCACACTATTAGGAAGCATAAAAACACTCTTTGCTTTCTTTAATGTTTCTAGATGTCTAGTACAGATTAAGTCCTATTAATATATAAACAGTAGTGGGACATCTAAATATTTCTCATTATGCTAAAATTCTAATGTCCTGAAAATTATTAGGAATGAAAAAGACAAGATAAAATTGAAAAATAGAGTACTTGCAATATGCAAGGTTTAAAGATTTTTAATAATATTTATCTAGTAGGATTTGCCCTTCATTTAAAGTTCTAACAGATTGATATCTGAGTATGAAATTTCCAGCAACTATGGAATAGTTCTTTGGGAGAACGGGTCATTGCAATGAAACCCTTCCTTTTAGTACTGACAGCTCCTGGATGCCCAGCACTTGCCCCAATATATGAAAGACTCCAATCTACACAACAGTGGAGTATGAAATTTGTTTCTCTTCTAATAAAAATGAAGCAATAATAGCATCACACAATTATACATTAAGGTGATTTTAAAGTACACAAAAGTATAGCTATTTATGCCATGTAGTTATATGAATAATATTCCTAAGAAACTTTAAATCTTTAATACCCAACTTCTGTCAAACACTTTGAAGCACAGAACTATATTAAGAAAGTATGTGGCATTCAATTTCTGACATTTCATCCCCAAAGAAGGCAAAGCACAACAATAACATATCTCTAAAATGCAAATTCCATTAAGTGCATATTTCCAGAACACAAGGTCAATCAAGAAACACATTTTAAAATTCAACAAGTTCTCTTTTTTAAATTAGTATGCTCAGTATATAATTTTCATACACAATCTGAAGTCATTTTCCAACGCGTGTTCATAGTCTAATTTTTTCTCCCTCAAAAATATACTCATTGTTTCATTTTCTGTTTTCTAATTTTCACATTTACTAGCTCAAAATATCTAACCTTATAAGAATATCTTTTCTCTCCACATGTCCAAATGTGAAATAGATTTTATTTAAATCTCATAATAAGAACACCACCAGTAATAACATTCCCTTATGTTTGAGCTTTAAAGTAAATCTAAACAGCTCAAAAAGGCGAAATTTTTAATCCTCCCAACCAGAGAGTTGAGAATTAGTGCAACTTCCTTTGAATGATTTGTCAAGTGAATACTGTAACTAGACACAGAAGGAGATAGTCATCCCAAGAACAAGGTACTGGTTTTTGACTTCCTAACTCCGCCTGGGCACAAGAAAACACAGAACTGTGTTACGCCAGGAGAACTCTTAGATGCAGAGGGTCTTACACTGAGCTCGAAAAGGGAACCACCTGCTTTCCACCCACATACACCTCTTCAATATTTCGGTCATCTCCTGAAAGAAAAATCAAGGAATCATTGTTTATAATCTGAACAGGTAGATATGACCAAAAGAAGACGCTGTACCTAATCTGAGGATTAGAGTCTGAAATACACGCCTAAAGCAGAATTCACATAAAATTGAATCAACCCCCAATCACCGTTCTTTGAGCTGAAGTGAGTGGTTTCCTTTTCCAGCCCCAAGTGTAAAAGAAATACTTATCTTTACACCCCAGAATCATACGCAGCATGGTGAGATGAAGGGCCTGCAAGAACTGAGCTTTTTAAAGAAATACCACATGTGTCTCTCCCACCCCAAATTCACTCAGAACTCAGAGCTCACTCAACGGAGTGGGAAGAAGAGTATAATCTTCTGCACTATTTATTTCTCTCTCTCAGTGAATAGAATTGAACGTGAGTATGTTAAAAAGCATGTGTGGCAAGACTCCACCACAATCACAAATACAATGTGCTAGGGCAGACTTGGGGTCACAGAACGAGTGTAGGAAGAAGGTACAGGATCATCTCTTCTCCTTGGCCTGCCATTCCTCAGTTTAGGATTTATGACTGTGTTCTAGAGGAGCGTATTCATTTCAAATAGTGCCTTTAAAGATTGTGCCATAAATGGGCTCAATGCCAAGGAATGTTAAAAAATATAATGAATCAAAGCAAATGATCACACATAAGGCTTAACATATGGTACAATAAATGCAGAGAGCATACCCAAGAGACAAAGAAAGATTTTATTTAGCATAGAGACATATATACCTACCTAGATAGAGGAACTTCTGGATAATAGCCTAAAATGAAAAATAATAATAAGAAGAAGAAAGAATATTTTGTGCATTTAGAAAAGCAAATTCACAGCCAACAGTGGTTGGCAAAATCTAGAAATATAAATTTATTTCTCAATGGCAAAAATCTGTTTTTATTTTTTTCTAAACACAGACTTTTTCTTTCGTAAATATATGTATTACCAAAATTATGGCTAAACCCACAGAGGAGAAAAATGTGTTAGTTGTACATTTCAGTGCCGAAACTTATTTATATATTTACATAAAGGATGCTACCTTGATTAATCAATGTCTGTTTACATTTCCACATGTGAATTTCTTTAGTCTTGCATTCCATATCAAAGAGTTACAGTGAAAATATTTTGAATTTAAACCTGAAAAAGGTCTTGAGATAAGACACGTAATCCATCCATTTAAAAGGTATTTCTCTCTGTTGTGTACATTAGCCTGGCTGGAACTTGGTCCCGGAAATGGATACACTGATGGCTATTCCAATAACAGAGTTAGGCAGGAAGCGTAAAGGGGAAGCATTATTTGTCACCAACAATCCAGTATCCCAAGTCAAAATGCTAAACTATGGCCCAAAAGACCTAACTCTACTCATAGGAGTTGACTTTTATGGCTAACAATCACTGTCTCACCTAAGCTGGCATCAACTGAACATCCCAAAATCTACTTTTATTAATGAAAAAGAAATGGTCTTTTGCCTAAAAAAGAAAGTACTGACTATTAACAAATGTTTCCCATTGCCTGAAAGTTCTTAACATAGAACCTTGAAATCTTCAGAGGAAAGTGTTAACAAAAATAAAAAATTTAATTTAGGGCTTCCCTGGTGGCGTAGTGGTTGAGAGTCCGCCTGCCGATGCAGGGGACACAGGTTCGTGCCCCGGTCCAGGAAGGTCCCACGTGCTGCAGAGCGGCTGGGCCCATGAGCCATGGCCGCTGGGCCTGCACATCCGGAGCCTGTGCTCCGCAATGGGAGAGGCCACAACAGTGAGAAGCCCACGTACCACAAAAAAAAAAAAAAAATTTAATTTAATATAATAATTTAAAGATTTCAAGAGGTGTATAATACAAGAAGAATGACTGGATGAATGGGTCTGAGCCCTATTCCCAGAAACTCACTCTAATAAAAAAGTAAAAGAATAAGTAATATGTAAATAACTAATGGTATCAACTTCAAATAATCCAGCACCTTTCTTCAAAAAACCTCAGTATGGGGCTTCCCTGGTGGCGCAGTGGTTGAGAGTCCGCCTGCCAATGCAGGGGACACGGGTTCGTGCCCCGGTTTGGGAGGATCCCACATGCCGCGGAGCGGCTGGGTCCGTGCGCCATGGCCGCTGAGCCTGCGCATCCGGAGCCTGTGCTCCGCAACGGGAGAGGCCACAGCAGTGAGAAGCCCGCGTACCACAAAAAAAAAAAAAAAAAAAAAAAAAAAAACCTCAGTATGTTACATTTAGTATCACATTTACTCTCATAAATGGATCAATTTATAAATGGCAACAGTTAATTTTTAAAGAAAACTGTCTCAAAAAGAATTGTTATTAAAGTAAGAAGAACTAGTTTATTTTATACATAGAAAAACATGATAAGAGGAACAAAGTAATAAAACACATTTTCTTATAATTAAGAGAATCCATGTAGCATTGTGATCAAGAGCCCAGACTCCAGAAGTCAGAAAGTCCTGGGATGGAATCCAAACTCTGTCTACTAATTACTAGCCATGAGTTTTTAGGTAAACCATTTAGCCTCCCTTAAGCCTCACTGCCCCATAAACGACATGGTAATATTAATAGCATCTGGCTCTCATAATAGTTGTTTTGATAATTAAACAAAAATGATGTATTAATCCCATGCCATCTAGCACACAGCAAGTGTGTTCAATAAGTGGTAGCTATATTATGGCTTCTTATAGCCAAATACCTTCAAATATACAAATATATTCAAAATACAAATGTTTCTTTAATACCATTATTGTCATGAAATTATAATAACGGAAAAGGATCTAGATTCCAAACTAGGAACCCCAGTAGGAAAAACCGGGTGCGAGGCCTCTGCACATGACCCCCTGTGAGCAAGTGAAACCTGACTAAGCACAAAGTAAAAAAAAAAAAAGCCATCTCAGAGCTGTGACTATTTTCAAGGGGACTATTTTTCTCTGTGGAACACTGCCTTTGGGGCAAAACAAGGAAGAAGCAGGTGATTCTAATGTGCAGCGCAGAAGGAGAGCCACTGTAGGCCAGCTTCTCTAACTCTGAGGGCACTCCAGCTGTGTGGCTGACAGGGTCTGGTGCTCCAGCCGGGTGTCAGGCCTGGGTCTCTGAGGTGGGAGAGCCGAGTTCAGGACATTGGACCACCAGAGACCTCCTGGCCTCATATAATAATCAATCAGCAAGAGCTCTCCCAGAGATCACCATCTCACCGCTAAGACCCAGCTCCATTCAACAACCAGCAAGCTCCAGTGCTGGACACCCTATGCCAAACAAGTAGCAAGAAAGGAACACAACCCCACCCATCAGCAGAGAGGCTGCCTAAAATCATAATAAGGTCACAGACAACCCAAAACACACCACCGGACACAGTCCTGCCCACCAGAAAGACAAGATGCAGCCTCATCCACCAGAACACAGGCACCAGTGCCCTCCACCAGGAAGCCTACACAAACCACAGAACAAACCTTACCCACTGGGGGCAGACATCAAAAACAACAAGAACTATGAACCTGTAGCCTGAGAAAAGGAGACCCCAAATACAGTAAGTTAAGCAAAATGAGAAGACAGAGAAATACGCAGCAGATGAAGGAGCAAAGTAAAAACCCACGAGACCAAAGAAATGAAGAGGAAATAGGCAGTCTACCTGAAAAAGAATTCAGAGTAATGATAGTAAAGATGATCCAAAATCTTGGAAATAGAATGGAGAAAGTACAAGAAACATATAACAAGGAACTAGAAGAACTAAAGAGCAAATACACAATGATGAACAACACAATAAATGAAATTAAAAATTCTCTAGAAGGAATCAATAGCAGAATAACTGAGGCAGAAGAACGGATAAGTGACCTGGAAGATGAAACAGTGGAAATAACTACCACAGAGCAGAGTAAAGAAAAAAGAATAAGAATCGAGGACAGTCTCAGAGACCTCTGGGACAACACTAAATGCACCAACATTTGAATTCTAGGGGTCCCAGAGAAAGAGAAAGGAACTGAGAAAATATTTGAAGAGATTATAGTTGAAAACTTCCCTAATATGGGAAAGGAAATAATCAAGTCCAGGAAGTGCAGACAGTCCCATACAGGATAAATCCAAAGAGAAACATGCCAAGACACAAATTAATCAAACTATCAAAAATTAAATACAAAGAAAAAATATTAAAAACAGCAAGGGAAAAGCAACAAATAATATACAAGGGAAACCCATAAGCTTAACAGCTGATTTTTCAGCAGAAACTCTGCAAGCCAGAAGGGACTGGCAGGACATATTTCAAGTGATGAAAGGGGAAAACCTACAACCAAGATTACTCTACCCAGCAAGGATCTCATTCAGATTTGACACAGAAATTAAAACCTTTAGAGACAAGCAGAAGCTAAGAGAGTTCAGCACCACCAAACCAGCTTTACAACAAATGCTAAAGGAACCTCTGTAGGCAGGAAACACAAGAGAAGGAAAAGACCTACAATAACAAACCCAAAACAATTAAGAAAAATGGTAATAGGAACATACATATCGATAATTACCTTAAATGTAAATGGATTAAATGCTCCAACCAAAAGACACAGACTGGCTGAATGGATACAAAAACAAGACTCGTATATATGCTGTCTACGAGAGACCCACTTCAGACCTAGGAACACATACACACTGAAAGTGAGGGGATGGAAAAAGATATTCCATGCAAATGGATATCAAAAGAAAGCTGGAGTAGCAATTCTCATATCAGACAAAAGAGACTTTAAACTAAAGTCTATTACAAGAGACAAGGAAGAACACTACATAATAATCAAGGGATCAATCCAAGAAGAAGATACAGCAATTGTAAATATTTATGTACCCAACAGAGGAGCACCTCAACACTTAAGGCAAATGCTAACAGCCATAAAAGGGGAAATCAACAGTAACACAATAATAGTAGGGGACTGTAACACCTCACTTTCACCAATGGACAATTCATCCAAAATGAAAATAAACAAGGAAACACAAGCTTTAAATGACACATTGAACAAGATGGACTTAATTGATATTTATATGACATTCCATCCAAAAAAAACAGAATACATTTTCTTCTCAAGTGCTCATGGAACATTCTCCAGGATAGATCATATCCTGGGCCGCAAATTAAGCTTTGGTAAATTTAAGAAAATTGAAATAGTATCAAGTATTTTCTCCAACCACAACGCTATAAGACTAGATATCAAGGAAAAAAATGTAAAAAATACAAACACATGGAAGCTAAACAATACACTACTAAATAACCAAGAGATCACTGAATAAATCAAAGAGGAAACAAAAAAATACCTAGAAACAAATGACAATGAAAACACGACGACCCAAAACCTATGGGATGCAGCAAAAGCAGTTCTAAGAGGGAAGTTTATAGCAATACAATCCCACCTTAAGAAACAGGAAACATCTCGAATAAACAACCTAACCTTGCACCTAAAGCAATTAGAGAAAGAAGAAGAAAAACATCCCAAAGTTAGCAGAAGGAAAGAAATCATAAAGATCAGATCAGAAATAAATGGAAAAGAAAGGAAGGAAACAATAGCAAAGATCAATAAAACTAAAACCTGGTTCTTTGAGAAGATAAACAAAATTGATAAACCATTAGCCAGATTCTTCAAGAAAAAAAGGGAGAAAACTCAAATCAACAGGATTAGAAATGAAAAAGCAGAAGTAACAACTGACACTGCAGAAATACAAAGGATCATGAGAGATTACTACAAGCAACTATATGCCAATAAACTGGACAACCTGGAAGAAATGGACAATTTCTTAGAAAAGCACAACTTTCCAAGACTGAACCAGGAAGAAATAGAAAATATAAACAGACCAATCACAAGCACTGAAATTGCAGCTGTGATTAAAAATCTTCCAACAAACAAAAGCCCAGAACCAGATGGCTTCACAGGCAAATGCTATCAAACATTTAGAGAAGAGCTAACACCCTTACTTCTCAAACTCTTCCAAAATATAGCAGAGGGAGGAACACTCCCAAACTCATTCTACGAGGCCACCAACACCCTGATACAAAACCAGACAAATATGTCACAAAAAAAGAAAACTACAGGCCAGTATCACTGATGAACGCAGATGCAAAAATCCTCAACAAAATACTAGCAAACAGAATCCAGCAGCATATTAAAAGGATCATACACCATGATCAAGTGGGGTTTATCCCAGGAATGCAAGGATTCCTCAATATATGCAAATCAATCAGTGTGATACACCATATTAACAAATTGAAGGATAAAAACCATATGATAATAGATGCAGAAAAAGTTTTCAACAAAATTCAACACCCATTTATGATAAAAACCCTCCAGAAAGTAGGCATAGAGGGAACTTACCTCAATATAATAAAGGCCATATATGACAAACCCACAGCCAACATCATTCTCAATGGCGAAAAACTGAAACCATGTCCACTAAGATGAGGAACAAGACAAGGTTGCCCATTCTCACCACTATTATTCAACCTAGTTTTGTAAGTTTTAGCCATAGCAATCAGAAAAGAAAAATAAAAGGAATCCAAATCAGAACAGAAGTAAAACTGTCACTGTTTGCAGATGACATGATACTATCATAGAGAATCCTAAAGATGCTACCAGAAAACTACTAGAGCTAATCAATGAATTTGGTAAAGTAGCAGGATACAAAATTAATGCACAGAAGTCTCTTGCATTCCTATACACTAATGATGAAAAATCTGAGAGAGAAATTAAGGAAACACTCCCATTTACCATTGCAACAAAAAGAATAAAATACCTAGGAATAAACCTACCTAAGGAGACAAAAGACCTGTATGCAGAAAACTATAATACACTGATGAAAGAAATTAAAGATGATACAAACAGATGGAGAGATACCCCATGTTCTTGGATTTGAAGAACCAACATTGTGAAAATGATTATACTACCCAAAGCAATCTACAGATTCATTGCAATCCCTATCAAACTACCAATGGCATTTTCCACAGAACTAGAACAAAAAATTTCACAATTTGTATGGAAACACAAGAGACCCGGAATAGCCAACAGAATCTTGAGAAAGAAAAACGGAGCTGGAGGAATCAGGCTCCCGGACTTCAGACTATACTACAAAGCTACAGTAATCAAGATAGTATGGTACTGGCACAAAAACAGAAATACAGATTAATGGAACAGGACAGAAATCCCAGAGATAAATCCATGCACATATGGTCACCTTATCTCTGATAAAGGAGAATATACAATGGAGTAAAGACAGCCTCTTCAATAAGTGGTGCTGGGAAAACTGGACAGCTACATGTAAAAGAATGAAATTAGAACACTCCCTAACACCATACACAAAAATAAACTCAAAATAGATTAAAGACCTAAATGTAAGGCCGGACACTATAAAACTCTTAGAGGAAAACACAGGCAGAATACTCTATGACATAAATCATAGCAAGATCCTTTTTGACCCACCTCCTAGAGAGATGGAAATAAAAGCAAAGATAAACAAATGGGACCTAATGAAACTTAAAAGCTTTTGCACAGCAAAGGAAACCATAACCAAGACAAAAAGACAGCCCTCACAGTGGGAGAAAATATTTGCAAACAAAGCAACTGACAAAGGATTAATCTCCAAAATATACAAGCAGCTCATGCAGTTCAATATCAAAAAAACAACCATCCAAAAATGGGCAGAAGACCTAAATAGACATTCCTCCAAAGAAGATATACAGATTGCCAAGAAACATTTGAAAGGATGCTCCACATCACTAATCATTAGAGAAACGCAAATCAAAACTACAATGTGGTATCACCTCACACCCGCTAGAATGGGAATCATCAAAAAATCTACAAACAATAAATGGTGGAGAGGGTGTGGAGATAAGGGAACCCTCTTGCACTGTTGATGGGAATGTAAATTGATACAGCCACTACGGAGAACACTGTGGAGGTTCCTCAAAAAACTAAAAATAGAGCTACCATATGACCCAGCAATCCCACTACTGGGCATATACCCTGAGAAAACCATAATTCAAAAAGAGTCATGTACCACAGTGTTCACTGCAGCACTATTTAAAACAGCCAGCAGGGAGATCAGCTCGGTGCTTTGTGACCGCCTGGAGGGGTGGGATGGGGAGGGTGGGAGGGAGGGAGATGCATGAGGGAAGGGATGTGGAAACAGATGTATATGTATGACTGATTCACTTTGTTATAAAGCAGAAACTAATAAAAAAAAAAAGGAAAAAATAAATAAATAAAACAGCCAGGACAGGGTAGCAACCTACGTATCCATCGACAGATGAATGGATAAAGAAGATGTGGCACATGTATACAATGGAATATTACTCAGCCATAAAAAGAAACGAAATTGAGTTATTAGCAGTGAGGTTATTAGTAGTAATTACTAGTAGTAGTGAGGTTATTAGTAGTGAGGTTTATTAGTAGTAATTACTAATTACTCAATTAGTAATTGAGTTATTAGTAGTGAGGTGGTCATACAGAGTGAAGTAAGTCAGAAAGAGAAAAACAAATACCATATGCTAACACATATATATGGAATCTAAAAAAAAAAAAAAACGGTTCTGAAGAACCTAGGGGCAGGACAGAAACAGAGACGCAGATGTAGAGAATGGACTTGAGGACACGGGGATGGGAGGGGTAAGATGAGACGAAGTGAGAGAGTGGCAGTGACTTGTGTACACTACCAGGCGTGGGATAGATAGGTAGTGGGAAGCTGCCGCATAGCACAGGGAGATCAGCTCATGCTTTGTGACCACCTGGAGGGGTGGGATGGGTACGGTGGGAGGGAGACGCAAGAGGGAGGGGATATGGGGATATATGTATACGTATAGCTGATTCACTTTGTTATACAGCAGCAACTAACACATCAATGTAAAGCAATTATACTCGAATTAATATGTTAAAAAAAAGGATCTAGCTTCCCTTATAAGATTCTCCTGCATTCCAATAAATGTTTCAGTGTCTATTTTTTTTCTATAGGGAAGCTGTTGTGACTGACTAGTTCATGAAATTAATGCTTTTTGATCAACTTCCTTTTACGTACCTCAGAAATATCACCAACAAAATCCCCATAAAACAGGTCAATGGGAGAGTCAGATGCTTTGGGGTTGATCAGGAGGGCATCAAATTCCTTGCCCACTTCAAAGTTTCCAATCTGTCTATCCAGCCCCAGGGCTACAGGATGGAATAAATTAATAAAGTTAGTATTTTTAGCCATCAGACCATGCAAATATCCCAATTTGCAAGGACAGAATCTGCCAGTGTGTCACTAGAAAAAAATTAGTATCGTAATAGTGAAGCATTCCAATAGGTCACAAGACTTTGACTTACAGAAGGCAGAGTAAGCACAGGGAAAGCAAAATCTGAGAATAAAAAGAGTTCTCTTCAACACCATGATCATAATTCTGATGTTGTCTCTCTGTTTCAGCTCTATCAGTTCCCTTCACAGTCCAACTGGTCTGTGATTTCCATTCACCTCTCTAAGAAACATGATGATGGACATAATATCTTTCTGTTTCCCTCCTATTCTCCTTCCAACATTCCAACTCCTTTCCTTGCCCTTTTTGTTCTATGAAATAGCTGACAAGATCTATTTTTGTGGCAGTGAAATGAACTTCAAGTAAGTAAAAAAAAATTATCTTTTTGCATATTTTTCAATGCAGGCATATTTATCCTAAGTTCCTTAGTTTAAATCCTTTGAATAGAAAAAATTCACTTCTGAAAGTAAATAGATTTTCATAACTCAAGAGTCCCAATGCTTTTGAAAGCAGACTAATTTCTCTGTAACCTTAAAGATTTTCTCGTTGCCAGAGAAGAATGGTTCTCTAAAATAGGGCATAGGTCAATAATGTCTATTGACTTGATCCATCTCCCAGCTAGAATTCTTATTCCATGAATAGTGGATGTCGAGGAAGAACATCTCTCATTTTTATGGTTTAGTTTCAGAAGATGAGGGTAGTTGGTTTTCCTGGTCAATGAAGGTATTGAATTTAAAGCTCCTTAAAGCCAGAATCTGGATAGAGTGTTCCAAATAGAAGCATGCATGAAAGAAAGGTCAACTGGAGTGCAGCATTACTTATTTGAATTTTTACATGTATTTGCTGTATTCTGTCACTGTCAGAATACAGTCCTATGTGAAAATATTAGACACCATATTCCTATTAGACAATACCCACTACGTTATGTTTCTAGGTATGGATATCCAGAAGTCTTCTGGCAATGCTCTAAGCACAGATTTAGAAATCTTGCTTGTTCTTAAATGGTTAAAGGGCAACTCTTTTATTCTCAGAAAAGAAAAAGATTTTTTTAGCTAAAGAGTTCTTAAACAGGTGCAAACATAATTAGAAACGTTAAAAGTGGTTAGGTGACTTCCACTGATTGTGGGGGGAAGAACTGAACGTAATAGAAAATCACTGGAAATTTTCTCCTCCTTCATCGATTACACTCTACTTCGTTTTTCCCTTGACAAACAGCATGACGAACATGAGTTTTTGACTGTATTCAACATAAAACTGTGTGTTTAATAGGCCAGATAACCAGGTTCATTTGCCAGGAATTGATGGTATTATATATATATATATAAATTAACTGGACTACTTGTTAGAACCTGGGGAGTTCAGGTATGAACTAACCAAAAACAACACAACTACTGTCAGTGAATTGTAAATTGATCTAAATTCACATTATTTCAGAGGGGCCTAGCTGGGCTGGTAAGCAACTCAAATGCATTTTAGGAAATGCAGTTTTACTGTCTTTGGAGCAAATGTTGGCTCTGTGAAGGTGATTTATGCACATCTTGATCTTGAGAGTGAATGTAAAGCGGGGAAGATGCCAACTTTAAACACGGATGCATTCATCTCATTCACTCAGACTCTTGTAGAGACACAAGCTAAGGAGAAGAAATTTCATAACAGCGGCCCAGAAAATAGATTTGAAAGCTATA